>NW_023270426.1:9257371-9325722 GCF_011800145.1 Mirounga leonina
GAGCAGGGAGCCCGATGCGGGACTCGATCCCGGGACTCCAGGATCATGACCTGAGCTGAAGGCAGTCGCTTAACCAACTGAGCCACCCAGGCGCCCTGTTGTCTAGTTTAGAGATAAGAAAACCAAGGCTCTAGAAAGTACTTTGTCTAAGGTGACATGGTCGTAAGTGGAGAAAGCAGGATTTGGACCCAGGTCTGACTGGCATCAAAAGTCGTGTTCTTATAATTAAATTTCATGCGTCTTCACTTGGTACCTGCCCAGGTGATTCAGAATTGTGGGCAGGGAAAGTAGCTTTCATTGAGAGCCTAGCTATCATGCAAGGAGCTTGATGGGTGTCATGATCATCATTAACTTTTACTGAGCACTTAGTATATCCTCGGCTCTTCCCAACACATGCATGTCTTTTCTCACTGAGTTCTCAGAACATTCCTGTAAGGTAGGGACTTGAATGATCAGTCTTTATCAGTCAGAGAAACTGAGGCCCAAGAGCTGGGGCATCACACACCACCCTGGGTTGCTGCCCCCTGGGTCGTCTCAGCGATGCTAGGAGGTGGTTATTACTATCTTTATTGTAAAGAAGGGTTGATATTGACCATCTTTGCTCTTGGTTTTAAGTCATTTGTATTATATGGATCCCCCACCCCCACCCCCACCCCCGTCCATCCCTTATCTGCCTCCAAATAATCAGAAAAATCACTCAGGATGGGGCAGAATCTCTAAGAAAGTCCGTCTCTCAAGCAGAGGCTGAGTCATTTAAACCAGCAGTCCCTCTTTGGGGCCTCAGTTGTTTGATGTTCATTCAGTCTTTGGAGGGCTGATGAAGAAGAGCCCTTCAGAAAGAGAAGCTTTGGAGTGTCTATGCTCCAGAAGGGTCCCTTGACCCCAGGGCAGATACAGTGACCATGATTTATAGATTAATAAAGAGAGCTCTTCCAAACCATCGTTCCTCTCCTTCAAGGGAGTGAGCCATCACCTGTCTGCTGTAAAACTTTTTTTTTTGTGGGGGGGGGGTAGTGTTTTTGTTTGTTATTGAGAAAAGCCTTCATACTGGGCGTGGGAGTGGAGGCTGGTGGTCGTGAGCCCCAAGGATGACGGGAAGAATTTTGACCAGAAAGAGAGACTGGGGACCCTCACAGGCACAGACCCTACACATTTGGACGCAGGGGGCTGTACCCATCAGACACGGTTGGTGTTCATTTGGTTCCCTTGCAAACAGACAGGGGCTGTTGCTTCATGGAGCAGAATGACACGTGTAGGAAATGAGACTCTCCTCCCTGCCCCCTCCGATGCTATCTCCACCCCTGCCTCCCCGCCTCGGAAAAGCCACCATGCTTTTTTTTGAGCTCTATGATGCAATGTGATTTTTTTTTTTTTTTTTTTCTGGACAGAGAAGCAGCTGTTTTTTCTTTCTTGACTACTTTTTGTTCCAAGACCTCACAAGGCGTGAGGAGAGTAACTTCCTGAGGGAAAAAAGCATTTGAGTGTCTGCATCTAAAGATACACAGATCCAAGAACTTAATGGGTGTAGGGTAGAGACAAGAGTGAATGAAAACAAAAGAAAGTCATTCCTGCTACAGGGAAATTAGAAACCAAAACCATTGTTTTGTTTTGTTTGCTTTCTTTCTTTCTTTTTCTTTTCTTCCTTCCCTCCTTCCTTCCTTCTTTCTTTTCTTTCTCTCTCTTTCTCTTCTTTCTTTCTCTTCTTTCTTTCTCTTCTTTCTTTCTTTCTTTCTTTCTTTCTTTCTTTCTTTCTTTCTTTTTCTTTTCTTTTCTTTTCTTTCTTTCTTTTTCCCCTCCCTCCCCTCCTTCCTTCCTTTCTTTCACGATTCCCTACATCTATAAATAACTCTATACACTTTACATAAGTTCAGCTTTCTTCAGCCTGAAAAACATTCCAAGGCATTCTTTTCTTTTTCTTTTAAAGATCTGGGTCACTGATTATGGAAGTTGGGATATGGAAGATTCTTAGGATATGTTATTCTAATAAATTCTAGCCTGACTTGTTGTTAAATTATAAATTCTTTCAAGGCAGATTTTCCTCCAGTTTCAACTCCGGCGAGTTTTCCCAGTCTGAAATGCTCAGATTACACACAAGTGAGCACTAAAGTGGAGACGGCGGGAGGAGGGTAGATAAGGGGTAGGCGTCACATCCAGAAAATTCCTATAGCCACGAACCTTAGGGGTGCACAATTAGCAGCCTTCCCGGGAAGGTTATACATCATGTCTAGGACTTTACATTAAAATGACTTTTTACTTGAGTCATTTGTTAGTCCATTACCAGCCCTCATATCAGATTGCATTTCATCTTGTATTAAGTCAAGGTAATCTGGCATGTGAAAATGGACTCCTTCACTGCACTTTCCAGCCCAGGCAAGGTGGAGATTCCCACAGCCGTGTGCTTCCTGTCCTTCCAGGAGACCCGCAGAATCACAGCCTTTTGCAGAAAAGTAGTCACTATTGAATGAATCCCAGAGTCTCCCACAAAGACATGCGATGGGCAAATTGAGGCCGAATCCTGTGCTAAATGCCGATTTTTCTCTTTAGGGTTCAGCTCATTCTCCTCCAACTCCAGTCCTAAAAGGATCTGAAATTGCATGACTCCTCTTGCGCATCCTTCAATCATTACAAACACAAAGAGCCGAAGAGAGACCCCAAACTCATGACGGAGGAGGAGAAGAAACAAGCGTTTAAAAAAAAAAACAAAAAAACACCTCACTCCCTTATGCTTCGAGGCCACGTGGCTCTTCCTTATAAGATGACTTAGCTCCTGGGCGCCTGGGTGGCTCAGTTGGTTAAGCGACTGCCTTCGGCTCAGGTCATGATCCTGGAGTCCCGGGATCGAGTCCCGTATCAGGCTCCCTGCTCGGCAGGGGGTCTGCTTCTCCCTCTGCCCTCTTCCCTCTCGTGCTCTCTGTCTCTCATTCTCTCTCTCAAATAAATAAATAAAATCTTTAAAAAAAAAAAAAAAAGATGACTTAGCTCCCTTTCCAAGCAGTGTGTCCTTTTATGGGGGCACAGGGGAGGGCTGGTTAATTACCAGGACTTCCCTGGTAGGAAAACTGAGCCTCCATATAATTCAGTTTATTTATTGCACGAAGGTACTGTTAGGTTTTTGTCCCACCCTGGGACACGAATGGCCACAGTGTTGGAGTGAAATCTTGCCCTCCACAGGCTGGGACCCCATGTGCCACATCAATTATGTTCCTAATGCTCTTCCCTGGTACCCCTGTTTCCAGAGGCTTAATGCACCTATGAGTAAATGATTTCTTTCCACGACTGCGTAAAGTGCCAGAAGGCAAAAGAAATTTAAACAGACCTAAGATCAACATTGTGAGTTTACTTGGCCTCCCCATCTAGCAACACTGCCATAAATTTCTCCGGCTTCTTAGTTGGGAATTTAAAAGACCTATAGACTTGGCAAGGTTTATATAACAATGTTGCTTCTATATGGATTACAAACTTGCAAAATCCCAAGCCGTGGTGGGGTATCCTATTTGGTCAGTGGGTCAACCTGAAAAGGCAACAGACAAACTCAGCACCACGTCCAGCCAAACTCTTTTTTCTGGCTTGGGCCTGGTTGGTGGAAACACCTTAGTTGGCGTCCTCTCTGAAAGGGTCAGGAGCCTGGGTCTCACAGGCCATTTTTTTTTCCTTCGGGTTTGCTACCCTAGAGCCCTGTCTCATGTGGCCCTGGCAGAGCCGGGGGCCCTCAGCAATGCCGTAGGTGGGAGAGCCCAGGAGGAATGCTTCACTGGGATGTTATACCCTCCAGTGTTGTGAGGCTCTGTCCGAGAACCGGTCGTCCGCATGCAGGGAGGTTTGAGAACAGGAACGGTGCTGGTTTGTGCTGAGGCTGGCCCCGGGAGGCGTGGGGGTCATCAACCAGGCAAGTGTGCTTGATTCTATCAAAGGGGCCTTTGTGATAAGAAGGCGCCCCTCCTTCTCTGCCTGACCACATTTTCCTCTTCAGATTGACCTACTGTGGGAGTTAGATATGGCTCTTTTCCCAGGTGAGCGGTAATTGGCAAGGAACATTCTTATGCAGGACTAGTGGGTGGACCTTGTAAGTGACTTAGCTCCAAGGCAAATGCCAAAGAGCCTTTCCTTCTGGAGAAATGATCTTTTTCAAATGAAGCTCTGCCCTCAAAACACGTGTCCCGTTTTCTGCCTCCTATGGGGGATGCTCAGTAGAACAGTCAGTCTCAACCTTGAACCTGAGTCCTCAAGGCGCAAAGAGCTACGTGTTAGGGGCTGGAGGCCAAAAGCGTAAAAACTGACCAGCAAGTGACGAGCTTCAGTATCCAAGTACCAGGGTGATGTGTGTACCTACGGAAGACCTTTGTCTTCCCCTGCTGCTGGAGAAAATACACAACCATGAGACTTGACTGACTTTGGAGGGACGTTTGAGTTTTATCCTCTTAGCTAGAAAAATTGTGAAGAGTGATCTCCCGTCTCTCCTTGGTCATCCAGAATGGGCTGCAGAGGAAGTTTCCACCAGCCAGTCTGACAAGCAAGAAGGGGAGGGAAGGCCGGGAAGTGTTTGGGTTGAAGAAAAGAAGGCGGCGAACTTTGCCTCGTACCAGGATTTACCTTCTCGGAAGGACCCCAAAATATAAAGATAGGGCAGTGATGCAGACATCCAATAGGAAGTCCTTGGTTTACAGGATTTGGCCAGAGTGAGACGTGTCAGCAGAGAAATGACAGACACTGAAGGATGCCTGCTCGCCCAGGTGTTTCTGGTTTGTTCACTCGTAATTCCAGGCTCCCACAGTATGCAATTAAGTCAAAGGCTTCCATTGAAGGTTGATTCAAGGTTATCCCCTTTAAGCATATGCATCATCCACCTGGGAAACTCATCGCCTGGGGTTATTATTTAGGTCCAGGTGAGGAAGGAAAAAAAAAGAAGAATTGGGTCTGCAGTTTAGATCAATAATTTTTAAACTTTAAAAAAAAAACAAAACCACTTGAACTGTTTAAAAACGGAAATCTTAAACAAAATCCTAATATATAAAGCAGATAGAAGTGGAAATGTTTTGGTTGGAGGGGCACCCACTGGTCTCCTCTTTGGCCCTTGAAACACCTGTGGCTCCGTAGAGAAGAATACAGGAACTGGTGTTTTAGATCATTATTTTTAAAACTTCATCAGGTTGGAAGCACTGAGCACATAACCTCAGTAAACCAATTCCCCGGGGGCCATAGCTAGCAAAGCTTATATAGCCTCAGCATTGCTGGAGATGAAGCTTCTGGGCTTGGTTTTGCCGTGCATGATGGTGTCATGAGTAAACAGAATCAACACCACCAGCCACGTACTATGTACTATGAAGGTTACTCTGTGTACCAATATGCCAACACAATGAAAACTGTGTAGGATCTTTTCTCCTGAGTCTCACCCACGCTGGGAATGCCTGTCAGGTCACTCTCCGATTCCTGACTTTGCCAGTGTTTAGTAGTAACCAGTCTGAAAGGTACCAGAAACAGAATTTATCACTATGTTACCTATTGGAAATGGCAATAATAATGTCATCTCATTGCACCTGGAATTCTTCTCGGCAGAAATTCATTCAGGTCTGTGGAGACCAGTAGCCAAAGCAAAAGAGGCCATTTAGGATTATTTTCTGACTTCCTGCATGCATGATCCCTTCCTGAGGATGGCATGTCTATCTCCCTAATTTGGGGTGTGATTAAAATGGATTGATTTTCAGGGCACCTGGGTGGTTCAGTTGGTTAAGCGTCTGCCTTTGGCTCAGCTCATGATCCCAGAGTCCTGGGATCGAGTCCCAAATTGGGCTCCCTGCTCACTGGGGGGGTCTGCTTCTCCCTCTTCCTCTGCTGCTTGCCCTGCTTGTGCTCTCTCGCTCTCTCTCGCAAATAAATAAATAAAATCCTTGAAATGGGTTGATTTTCAAATCAAATACGTCTGCCCTGTGTCAGCCCTCAGTTGTACATGTGACACCTTACTCACCTTACCTTCTGTTCCACCTGTGAAGCCAGGGCCTCTGGAAGCCAAGTTCCTGTGGGATTGGAAAATACAGAGTTAGCCCTGGAATTGGGTCAGCTGGACGTGAAATAAACAGGTTAGCCAAGGAGGTACAAATCTTATGTAAGCATCGATAAATCTAGTGTGGATTTTCACTTCCAAATAAAACTGGAATCAACTTATCTCGCCAAAGGTAGGTAAATATAGATGACTCCGCTTTAGAGAACTACGTGATTCTTAACCAAAAAGTTAAGGTTTTGTTCAGTTTCATGAGGGCTGACTATTAAAATATGTAATGAAGTTCCATTTTATGTGGAGATCTGACTCCAAAGTCAGTATTGAAGGCAAGAAATGTATGTAGTGTAATCCTTGACAACCCCTTATAATATGCTTATAAAGTACAGTAATATGTATAGATAAAAGTTTCATTATATAGTAATACACAAGAATCTATGATAAAAATTGCAAATGCAAGGGCGCCTGGGTGGCTCAGTTGGTTAAGCGACTGCCTTCGGCTCAGGTCATGATCCTGGAGTCCCGGGATCGAGTCCCGCATCGGGCTCCCTGCTCGGCAGGGAGTCTGCTTCTCCCTCTGATCCTCCCCCATCTCATGCTCTCTCTCTCTGTCTCATTCTCTCTCTCAAATAAATAAATAAAAATCTTTAAAAAAATTGCAAATACAAGAAATAATTTTATGATGTTTCTAATTGCACGAGCGGATAGACTCCGTCTGAGCACATTCACCGAGCTGTTGTAAGTTCAACAACATGCTCTCACAGGCATGTGTTGGGGGCCCTCCCGGGTGTTGGGACCAGTGCTGAATAATCCCTCTGTATTCACATACTGCCGTTCCCAGACTTTGTTTATCCATCATCCGGTCCTGCTTTTATAGTCCCATTTCTTTGCAGTATCTCGTAGCGTTTTGGCGTCTGATTTACTTTCCTTGAGATGAAGCACAAGAGGATAGGATCGTCTCTTTACATGAGTTGTCAGGTGTTCAAGGCATTCTTCTGATATGGAGAACTCATTTGGTAGAGAGAGTCAGAAATCAGCCTCATAAAAGAAAGGTGAGCCCATGTTTGGACCAAATACAAAGAGGTTGATACTGATTTCAAGGGCAGCGGTTTGCAGCCTGAAATGCACATTCACATGCTCTTTCTTATTTGACCTTCCTCGTGACCCTGCGCAAGTCCCACGGGATAGAGTTGCTATCCCCACTTTACAGATGAGAAAACAGAGTCTTGGAAAGACCAGATGGCTCCCCCAGTTTCCACAGCTAGTGAATGGTGGAGCTGAGGCTGGAACCCCAGCCCTCCTCGGGCGACTTCCCGCTCACCAGGCAAACTTCTAATTTATGACCTTGGGAAGTCTGCCTCTCTTTTTTGTGTGCGCTGTGTTGTTTATGTGCATGCAGACAACCAGGAGAAATTTGTTTCACCCTGCGCTCACGGAGAAGGTATCTTTCTCAGGCTCCAAACTTGCAGGAATTACGGCTCCACTCCTTGGATTTCATTTCTCTATTCATCTGACAGCCAGAACACAAGTCTAGTCAATTCTGACATTTGATTAGGAATTTTAAGGTGAGAGTCAGTGGCTTAAGGGTTGTATTGACATCGTCTGGCTTCTGCTAGGATGTGCCACGGTCCTTGGGTCTTAGCTGGCTTACCCCTCTCCAAGCTGCAATGAGTGATGCCTCCCCAGGGCCCTGGCTAGAAGCCCCAGGCCGTTGTCCTTCTGCATGGACTCAAGACCTCCTGAACATGTATTTCTCTTCCCTCTCTCATTCCCACTGACTGCTGTACGGGCATCTAGCTTGCTTTCCAGAGGCACAGAGACAAAAGGAATTCTGTGGGGCTTGGCCCCCTCCCAGTACTCACGATGGGAAACAGGCCCAGTTCTCTGCACTCAGTTGCCCATCCCCCAGCCTGGGCAAAGTATCCACCCCCCTCTTATAGCCACTCATGAATTTCTCAGCGCTCTCTCTCTCCCTTTCAGCAGCTCTAAGGATCCCTATTTTGGGTGGGGGTGAGAGATTAGTTTGGTTTGATTCCCATCACTTCTTCTGTCATACTCAAGGATAAACGGCTTTTGAATTTTTGAAAACTCATCTTTTGCCCCTTGGTTTCCCCAATCTCTGAAATTGCTCCCCAGTGGAGGCCATATGGCTAATGGTCCTAATGGGAGATGCTCACAGGGTCATAGCACTAAACACATACATACACACACACACACACACAAAGGAAAAACCTAACGTTGCTTAATATATCAAATTATTACCCCACCACAGTAAGAAGTGCATAGAGATTTGATACATGGCTATTAAATAGAAAACATATATGATCACATAACTTTGGTTCCCTTCTCCAAAAGCCAAAGACAAATGGGCCATCAAAAGGTCTATAAAGTTACAGCTGAAACAGTCTTGCACAGAGTGTGTGCCCAAGGAATCATTAAAACATGCATCATTTCAAAGGGCAATGTGCACAGTGGAACCCTCAGAAGTGAATTTCACATTTGGTGCATCCTCCGTCTCTCTCGTAAGTTGAAAAGCGGGGTAACTCCAAATTGTCAAGCTTCAGCACTAATTGCTTTTTCAACAGCAGTGTTTAAAAACTGTTAGTAGCTTGTCAACCCTCAGAGTGGATTTTTAATGTTGGGGAAGAGATTTCCCAACACGTAGAGACGAAATTTATGATATATCACTAAATAAATGCAGGATGTCATTTTTGAGGCATACTGGTTGGTTCAAAATTGACTCGGATAAATGCAGTTTATGGCTATCTTCCAGCAAGTGCTTTCAATGCTAAAGAGTTCCATACAATAGATTTCCATTTTCAAAATCACATCATTTTTACTCAGAGCATTTCTGAAAAAAAAAACAGGTACAGCCACTTCCAATCAGCTGCTTGGTGATAATTTAAGATTCTCTTTCCATTAAGTTGTGAAAGTTTGACCGACGCATGGTAGAACTTCGTTGCTTTGGTGTCTTGATCTAGAAATCACTGTTTTCAAGGCTGCCAAGGATTGCGCCGTCAGTTGCCATGGGATGAAGGGAAAAAAAAAAAACCCACCCCGAACTTTTCCTGGAATTTGGAGTCATGTCATTTGGAAAAGAGAGAGAGGTCTTGGGCCAAGTTCCCTTCCACGACTACACGTTTGGAATAGGAAGCTTCTCTATGGCTGGAGAATTGACTGATTGCTTGATGTTGATTGAGGACCCGTGGTGGGTTTGGTTCTCAATGAATATGAACACGTCAGTAGGTTTCTTTCTCACCCAGAAACATGACGCCTCAAGATGCTGCCTTAAGGACTTTCCAAACTATTCTACCTGGAGTCCTTCCTATCAGAATGCATGTAAACAACAAATTAAGTAAATATAGTTTTATCAGAAGTCTTCTGTCCTTCACATACTGACCCCAAACATGCCTCAGTCCTGAGTTCAACCTCTGACCAGGAGGTTGAATTGCCTTTTGTCATCAGTCAGGTCCGTGGGAGCAAATCCCTCCCTGAGCTCTGAGACAACCATTGGTATATTTCAGAGCAAATGTCTTCTGGAATCCAGAGGAGTCCTACCATTTCTACCATCGGCAGGAACACAAGTCCCAGGCTTGGCAACCTTAGTGGATGGTCTGTGCTTCCAAAATGACTGCCCATGAGGATTGCTCTCCTCTGGGCTAGATGATTTCATTAATTGGTGTCTAACTCATAAGTCTGAGTTATTTATTATAAAACCAAATAGGGACCATATGACTTTGAAGATCTGATCAGACTGGGCTGTGTGGGCCAGATACTGAGCAGAGCAAGCCATCCAACATTAATCTGTCACAGCCCATTTTTCACTTGCTAAATCAGTTTTATGCAAATATTACCCTAGCCGGGGTGGGGGTGAGGGGTAGGGGGGTGGGGTCACCCATTCAGGGACTCCTCTCCCTCACCTCCAACATCTGTGGATGTTTTGAGATATGGGCACATAAACTTCAGTCTTCAGATGTGCACTTAGAATTCTAGAGTGGAGAGAAATATTAGCAGTCATCTTGTTTAAGCCCTGATTTCACATATGGTGAAACTGATGGGAAGTGACTTGCCCAAGATCACAGGGCCAGAATGACACCAACAGGAGAAGATTGTTATTGTGCAAGTTACGCACGCGCAGTGTGAGAAAGAGCCCCAATGCCTTATCTACCCTTTGGAAAACACCCTTCTCCCAGACACTTGCCACTTCCCCCTCCCCCCAACCCCCCAACCAACTCACCTTATGGGATAGGTTATTAAAGGAAAACATAATGTCAAGAAACCAGCAAGCAAAAAGTAATAGACATCTTGGAAAATTCTGAGTCTTCTACTCAGAAATAATTACTGTTAATAGTTGATGCATTTACTTCCACTCTCTTCTTAACTGAGGCATAGAAGGCATTTTTATTTTTTTTTAAAGACTTTATTTATTTGACAGAGAGAGGGAGAGAGAGCACAAGTAGGGGAAGCAGCAGAGGGAGAGGGAGAAGCAGACTCCACGCTGAGCAGGGAGCCTGATGTGGGGCTCGATCCCAGGACGCTGGGATCATGACCTGAGCTGAAGGCAGATGCTTAACGGTCTGAGCCAGCCAGGTTCCCCTTGATTTTTTACAAAACTTTGATTGCATGATAATTGGTGAAAGTAATAGAATTAGTTACGAGATTTCTTGAGTTCTTTCAACAAATACCATTGCGATTTTGCACTTGTTAAATAAACCCCAGGGCGGTTTAGGACACTGTCCTGACTCTGGCATACATAAGCATGGAGTTCTTATTTGGGTCCTGATTCTTTTATAATGAACTCAGGTCTCTGGATTGAGGAATAGTATCTTTCGGTCGCAAATCTTCTCCTGTGGATATCTGCTCTACTGGGGTGATGACTTCTCACACCAACTACCCAGAGTTAGACTTTTCAGCTTGAGGGCACCATCCTTCACAAGACCTCTCTCCCTTTAGACACTAGCCACAAACTTGGGGTCCCCAGGCCACCTGTACTTTTGACCAACTGGCTACAAGTTTGAGTGTTTCCCCTACCCCCTCGTGTTTGGTAATTTGCTGGAATGACTCACAGAACTCAGGAAAGTGCTTTACTCGTGATTATAGTTTTATTTAGCAAAAGGAGATGAATCAGAACCAGCCAAAAGGAGGGGTGCCTGGGTGGTTAAGCGACTGCCTTCGGCTCAGGTCATGATCCTGGAGTCCCGGGATTGAGTCCCACATCGGGCTCCCTGCTCAGCGGGGAGTCTGCTTCTCCCTCTGACCCTCCTCCCTCTCATGCTCTCTGTCTCTGATTCTCTCTCTCTCAAATAAATAAATAAAATCTTTAAAAAAAAAAAAAAAAGAACCAGCCAAAAGGAAAGATACATGGCGTGAGGTCTGGGAGGTTCCCACAGGTTTCTGTGTTCTCTGACACATGGATATGTGACAACCAGGGAAATTTGCCTCAGCTTTGATATCCAGAGTTTTTATGGGGGTTCCATTACACAGGCATGACTGAGTGAATCATTGTTCACTCCGCTCAATGTCGAGTCCCTTTCCCCATAGATGGGGATGATATCACAGGCTTCAAAGCCTCACCCTTTAATCACATGGTCTTTCTGGCGTCGCCAGCCCCATCCTAAGGCCCATCATCAGCGTAAACCAGAATGTACTGGAGTGCGGGCACGCACCACAGATAGCGTGGACACTCATCCCTCAGAACATCCCAAGGGTTTAGAGGCTTCCTCCCAGGAACCAGGAGGGACAGAGGTCAGCCAAATTCCTTATTACTGGGACCTGCATAAGCATCGCCCCTTCCCTTCCCCGTGCCCACACCTCCAAAGTATACTTTTAACACTGGATTAAGAAATGGGTTTAACTGACAGGACATATGAGTGGGTGTAGGTAGACATCATGTCTTTGGATTATATGAGAAGTCAGAGATCTTGAACTTTAAGTGTCCAGCCGCATTATTGCTCGTCTCTGGGGAGGGTACGCAGGGTTCGTTCTTCCAGCTCATTTGAGACCTCTGATATACTGAGTATGGCTAGTGATTGGGGATCCATACCCCTGAGCTTCTAGGTTGCCTGGAATGCCTGAAGCCTCAGTGGGGGTCTCATTTAAGATCTGTACTTCTCTTCCTCACTGGTGAGCTTGATCATTACATTTTCTCCATTGGGCACTAGGCAAGCCCTTGGGCTGAGCATGTGGTAGGGAGAAAACTCTTGCAGCCTCATTCCTGAGCTGCTGAATTTTCTTTTCCTTTCCAGATGGGTATCTCCCCCTCCCCCTTCCAAAATGCTCAGGGGGAAGAAGTGTGTTTTAGGAAAGGGTGGTACCGAGCAGTTGCTGGACTGGGGTGGGGGCATGAGGAGCACCAGGAAACAAACTTCTCCCTCTGGGATCAAAGTTACCAGCAGGTCCTGGAACTTTCCATTCGTTTTGTCTAGCACTCCCTCTAGCGACACCAGAATTCTCTCAGGTTACAATTGGACACATGGTAGAAAGTGACAGCCATCTTTAAGGAGGCATAATATGCTACAGGGTTAGAGAAAAGAGTGACTGCTTTCATTTGGAAGTAACACATGACATGGGATCGGAAGGCTCAAAGTGAAAGAGAAAGGGTCACATTCGCTGGGACCTGGAAGGAAAGAGAATTAGGTGAAGAAAGAGTTAACCAGTGCAATGGAGACTTTGAGTTTATAAAGAGGAATCATGAGGGATAAGTGTGAAAAGGTCCCAAATTTCAGGGTCCATGGAAGGCCAGGTCAAGGATATTGGGAAGACAATAATCTGTGTTCTATTCGGAGATTTACTGCTTTGTCCTTTCACTTCCAAAGATCGCGGGCCCAACCCTGTTCATCCCCCATCCACCAGGCAGGAACATATGCAAGCTGTCCTAGGCAGATGCATGTTTATCCAGGGATTTCAAGGTTTTTTAGGAGGGAAAGGACCATTGGCTCATGGGCTGCCTCTGAATCCGCACTTTGGGTCTGTATCTGAGCTTTCTTCATCTGTGCATGGGAAAAAGTTGTATAAAATAGGGCACTGATAACATTTGGCCATGCCCATAGGCTGACTTGAACATGAAAAACAAGGTTGCACAGACTTGACTCAAAATGCCCCTCGTGTCTATGTGAAGAAAAAGTGGCCAACCTAATTCTGTTTTGATTTTCCCTGATGTGTGACTTGATCTGTGGGCTGGATTTCCAGAGCCACGGTTGTGCCAAACCCCATTAGTGTTTAAGGCATACTCATGCCCAAATATGGATCTCTCGTGTTCTGTGTTGACCATGTGCCTGGGTCCAACTGTCCAATCCAGGACAGACTCCTCACCAGGGCTCTAACAGACACAACATAGACTAGCATTATGTGATGGATAAACAATTTTGCCTGAGATGACAGCATGTGAATAGCTCAGCAGGTCGATGTGGGAGCAGGGAGTATGATGTAGCCTGTGAATGGCCTCTCCTAAAATCGCATTCTAATTGTTCCCTGCGAGCTTGAATCTCAGCCTCCGCAGCAAGGATAAGGAGGTGCTTTACTTCTCTTTGGAGCTTCTAAATGCCATCATCTTCAAGAGAGAAACCGATACGGAATAATATGATAGAAAGGACACTAGAGATGAAAAAAGAAGATACAGAAAAGGATAGAAGGAAGGAGGGAGGGAGGGAAAGACAGGAGGGAGGAAGGAAGGACAGAAGGAGAGAAGAGGAAGGAAGGAGAAACAGAGACTCAGGGTGAAGGAAATAGAATAGAAGTAGGAGAGAAGGGAAGGAGAACTGGAGAGGAACAAAGGAGGACTTAGGTGGGAGCAGAAATGAGGAAGACCCGTAGGACTTAGGAGAGTTAAACAGGGCTCACCACCTGGTGTACATGACATCCATTACCTTGTGTCAGTATCAGGAGAACTTTGGAGAGCCCACAAATTCCATTGCATTGAGAAAGGCTGGCTGGCTGGTCTTCCTTCACACCCCTCCCATATGGTTATGTGTAAACCATTCCAGTCCAACAGAACATCTGCCAGTGTTGACTTAAGAGGATCAACACCCAACACTGTGCTAAGTCTGGATATTTGTATTGGGTTTAAATGTAGGGCTTCGAGAACTGCGGTCTGGATATCTACTTCATGATGTTGCTGGCCTGGGTATAGCTCAGCTCTGCAATACCCAAGGAAATCAGTCAGGGATAGTCAATACCTATGTACTGTGTGTGTGTGTGTGTGCGCGCGCGTGCGCACATGCACACGTATGTTTATTTGGATTATTTCTCCTTTCCCTAAGCCATGCCCCCCCCCACCCTGGAAATGTCTCATAATAGCTGCCTGATACATACATGGGTGAAACTTTGTCTCCTGTAGAGTTTTATATCTGCCTACTAAGTCCACCTTCATTTACTCAAACAAACAGTACTGTGCACTGAGTATTTATTTCTCTATACTGGACAGTGTTCACAGGGGAAAAGCTCTCTGTTTTCATAGACTTGCCGGCTAGTTAGCTTGGGCTCAAGGTATCTAGTTGGTAACTTCCTTCTACTGCCATTACTTAGATGTATGGACTCTTTTACTACATAGAGACTCTCCCCAAATAATTCTATTTCATGTTTAAAATCTCTTAAAATTATTCCTTCCAAGTTTCACCATGCAATATTCATTCTCTTCCAGTGTAAGGGGGAAAAAATGGTCATAAGATATTCACTCAGTGATTAGGGCTAATGATGGGCACTACTCACTAACTGGGCAGTCTTACCCTGTCCAAAACTCATCTGTAAAGTGGGCATGAGGAAAAGATTAAATGAAATAAGCATAGAAGGTCCTTTGTACAGTGACTGGTCATAGTAAGAATCCAAAGATACAGCTCCCCACACGGGGCTGATTCTGTCCCAGTGCGGGTTACTCCCAGAAGGGCATAGTCATCTGAACGCTTCAAGAAAAATGTGGACAGGCTAGAACTTACCTTGGCTGAAATTACCAAGAAAAAAATTGAGTAGGATTGCTTATAAAGTCTCCTCTTGGATAGAAAATAATTATTTAAATTCTAATTGTGGAAAGGGACTTGGCAGTGCTGACAAGGTCTAGGGGCACTGTTTGATTAAAGTCAACAATCCTAGGAGAAGCCTTGGCCACTAATATAACTGGAGAGCTCCTGGGTGCCTTTCATAGATGATGCTTTTAGAAAAGAGGAGTAATTTAGGTTATGGCACCCCTAAATTATGGCATAAACTATTGTGCTGAGGTCTGACAAAATGTGGACAAACTCAAAACATCCAGAGGAGGGAGAACCAGGGGGTACAGAAGCTAGAAGTCTGCTCTTCTGGAAAACAGTATAGCACATTGATTAAAAGCATGGACTTTGAAACCAGATAGACCAAGGTTTTAGCATTAGAGGCCCCTCTTACTAAATGAGTCGGCTAGAATAAGTCATTTAACTTCTCTAATTTCTTTATCTGTAAACTGGAGATGAAGTGAGACAATATATTGTATTTATTAAGGTTAGATCGACTGCTACTAAAATAGGTCTACTAAGGTAAGATCTACTAACAGAATAAAAAAAAGCAATTAAAATTTATTTCTTGCTTCCATCACGGTCAAATGTGGGTCCTGCCCTCCATGAGGTCATTCAGGCACCTAGGATCCTTCCACTTTATAGCTATATCTGCAGCTGGGGAGAGAGACTACTTTCTTTTTAACCCCTTCAGTAGGGAAGTGACATAAATCATTTCCAGAAATATTCCATTGTCAAGAATTCAATCCTGTAGCCACACCTAAATGCAAGGGATTCTGGGAAGCACATCAACTCTGTGCCCAGGAGGAAAGAGAATGAATTTTAGTGAGCACATAGCAGTGTCTGCCACAGTCCAGCCTTTGGTCACCTGTCCCCCACCTCCTTCTTCTTCCATGCTCTTTCCGAAAGGAGACAACTCCAAATCTTATCCCCTAACAGCATCTGTCTCAGAGTCCAGGATTTCTGGGATGTTTAATCCTTTCTATCCATTCTGGAAGAGGCTCCTCAGGGTCTCAGGCTCTGTGAAAAACCCTCCGTCCGTTGTTCTCCATCTGAGCACTCTGGCTTCACCCTCTGAGAATTTTCCTTGCCCAGTATCCTCCATGAGCACCCCTAAACTGGGCCTGGACAAGTATCCCTTGCAGGGGGTTCAGCTTCCTGGTGGTGTAAGTTCTGGTGCCTCAAGCATATTTAACATTTAAACAATCAAAAGAGTTTTTACTTCTGTTTTCTGGCCCAGGCTCAGAGTTTCTTTGGCAATAGAACGATCTCAGAAACGTAGGAGGCTTCTGATCTGTTTGCTTCAGTCAATTCCTCATGCTGGTAACCACACACACAATTCTTTCTTACACATTATTCTTAAACTTTCATAGTTCTTCACTTTCTTCTTTCCATCCCTCTCTCTTAATTAAATGGCAGCTTCACTGAGGTCACAATAGAAGTGAATACCTTTAATATAGAATACCTTTAATCTGGGTTTTGCTCCAGGACCGAGTTATCTTGTTCAACTGGGAAGTCTTGCTGGGGCATCATCACCAAAGTAGTCTTCAATTTCATCTCTTACTCTTTGGGGTCCAGAAGCAATTGACCTTTCCAACCTTGTAAGATCCTTGATCCCTGGGCTTTCTCTGTTTCCTCCAACCCTGCTTGAAAATTGGCCAATTCTTGCCTGAGCTTAACGTCTTCCTTGCAATACCTTGCTAAAGCCAGTGAGTGGCCAACATGAGCCATCATTCTGATCCCTTCTACCTTTTCTTTTCTTTTCTTTTTTTTTTTTTTTGAAGATTTTTATTTATTTGAGAGAGAGAGAATGAGAGAGAGCACATGAGAGGGGGGAGGGTCAGAGGGAGAAGCAGACTCCCTGCCGAGCAGGGAGCCCGATGCGGGGACTCGATCCAGGGACTCCAGGATCATGACCTGAGCCGAAGGCAGTCGCTTAACCAACTGAGCCACCCAGGCGCCCCCCTTCTACCTTTTCTATGAACTTTAGAACTGGCCATGAAGTCACTGCCACACATCTCAGGTTTTTGTTTTAGCAGCATCCCACTTCTGCTACCAATTTCTGTATTACTTGGGGGTAACACTGGCCGCAGTAACAGGTAAAATTCCAATGCTCAATGGCTGAACACAGGAACATTTATTTCTTACTTGCATCCCAGTCTCATACAAGGGGCATGGTGGCCGTCCAGGTACAGGGGCCCAGGCTCCCACCGTCTTTGTGTCGCCCACCCACCTCCAGGACTTCAGAGTCCTGTCCACTCTGCCGGCGGACAGCCAAGGCATCCGGGTACAGTAGGGAAGACATTCCTGCTTCTCACGACACTCGCAACATGCAAGAAATATCAGTTGCTTTTTCCGTTACTACATCCTTTGAAAACAAGAGATAAAGGAACTGATATATGGTTGTAGCCTGGAGTCGGGAAGACTTAGAGAAAGTGGGAGAACAGCTTTGACATGTAATGTACAAGAGGGACCACACTAAGTCTGTGTAACTCCAAGAACAAAACCGGAAGCAGCAGGGGAATAAGAGGGTTTTCCACGTAAGTTAAGGGGAGCTCTCTTCTACCCAGGAATGAGTCCCAAATGCAGTCTCACTTTCAAGACAGCAAGTGCTGGGGCCTGGGAGTGCAGACGCAGAGCCTGCCGTCACAAACCTTCGCGAGAAAATTCCTGCTTTCGGGAGCCCTTCCAGCCATAGGACTCCTGAGGCCCCTTGCCACATAAATATTTCATGTTTTGTTTCTGAGACAGTGGACGGGAAGGACTTCCATTGGTGGTATCTCTGGCAGTGTGTTGACCTCTGAGATTACCTGTCCGTAGCTAATAACTATAGTTTCTGCCTTTGGAAGCCTCTGCTACCCCTTTGTTCATGCGCTCTTGGTAAAATGTGACATCTCCTGGATATGATGGCTGCTCATCACCCCGGGGGAAATTTCCAGGCGAGCTCTTTCAGCCCCCGCTGTGCATTTGGTCACTGCAGGAGGTGGACCGTATTTTATACTCCCACACACCGAGTTGTTCAGGCCTGGAACCTGGGAGTTATTCTGGAATCTTCCATCTCATTCACTGCCACGTCTGACCAATCACCGAGCTCTTTCATTTTCTGGATATTTTGCCAATCCATCCCCTTCTGTTCGTTCTCGCTTCCATCAGCCCCGGGCAGGTGGGGTTTCTCTCTCTTACCTGCTTCTCTCCAATCCGCTTTTCACACGGGAGCCGGACTAAGCCTTTCAATATGCACACACGGTGTAAAGCATGGTTTCCATCAGCAGTACAAGAAATATCACGGCGTTCTTATCTTTCATGATCACCTTTCCCTCTATTTCGACGGCCTGTCCTTCCAGGCTGATAGCACCTTTATTCTCGCGTATGCCTGAGGGTTTCCTGACACCCTGGAATTGTCAAGCTTCCAGGGTTTTTGAGGCATCCAATAGACATTCTCTGGGATGAGCATTGCCCACATCTCTCTTTCTCTTTCAGGAACCCTCTGGGCTCTTGCTACAAGTGAGTCCCCCTATACCCACCTTCTAACCACTCCCTTTTCTCCACTCCAAAGAAATCTATTTCTTCTAAGCTGGTGGGGAGCCCCCATCTCCATCCTCCTTCTCCCTAGAACCCCTCTAGACTTCTTCTGCAAATCTCCATGGTCCCTCATGTGCTGAGGCTTTTGCAAACAAAAGCCAGAAGTTCTTGCAGAAGTTCTTACTGCCTTGTGAGTCACACACCTGCCCCAAAGCACCAGAAAGCAGAGTCAGGCATCTGTTGGGAGAGGAGAAAGATACAGAAGAAAATGCTAAAAAAAAAAAAAAAAGCTTAAACTACTGTTTCAGTATACTCTCAGACCCACATGCAGATCTGCTTGTGTCTGTCCCTTCATTGCTTCCTCTTGCCCTTGGGATCAAGTTCAAATGTCTCTCATGGTCCTGGGGGCCTCTGCATGATGTCACCCCTGCTCACCTGGACGGCAGTTCTTACCCTTCTGTCACAGACACCCTGGGTGGTCCTCTCTGCCTGCAGTGAACCGGGCCCGGGGTCTCCCAATACATGGGCGCCTCCCCCACCTGTCTCCTCCGTCACCTGGCTGACTGTGAGCAAGCTCCAGGTGAGGGTTACAGTATGCGCTCCTTGGGGACACTGCCCGGGTCCCACGATTTGGTCCCTTGTTCTGGGACTTCACAGCAGCCTCTGGGCCTCTACCTTCCCCTCCGTCACGTACAAAACTCTGTGTTGTGTCCTTGTTCCATGTCTGTAAGTCCCGAAGGCTGCTGATGGCGCTGAGGGTGGGTAGCATGGGGTCCTGGCTCATTGATAAGCAGTCTCCCCGTGTCTCCCATAACGCCCTGCAGAGCCACCTTACTACTAGGTAATATGGTGCTGTAGTGAGTGTGTGTGTGTGTGTGTGAGAGAGAGAGAATGCGTGCGTGCATATGTGTGTGAGTGAGAGAGAGAGAGTGTGTGACTAAGTGAGTTTCTCTTCTGGCTCATCCCCCCTATGGAGCTATAAATAAGGATTCACATTGAAACCAAGCCCATGTAGGAAGCATTTTACAGACACTGTTGTGTTCTTCCTTACTAGAGGTTTGCTTTTCATTCAGAATACTCTCATGTTTATTCTTGGACTTCTTCCTACCAATGTCTCCACAGCCTAGTTTCTGTGGGAGCATGGGGCGGGGTGGGGGGGAGCCTGCATTTTTGTTCACAGAAGCCACAGACCCTAGAATGGCAGGGCTCTGGGAGTGAGGACGTTGAAGCTCGACTATTTTTAGGGAATCTACATTTGTTTTTAACACATGGGGATCTTGTTTCAGAGATCTCTGCTATATACATTTAAAAAAATAAAAAGAAAAGGAAAAAAGGAAAGAAAGAAACAGGAAATGAGAAAGTCAGCAGACAGAGGGTCAGACAAAGTTCCAAAGGCTTCCAACATCAATATTGTTTTTTTTAAGGGAGAAAAAAAGCCAACTTTTTTTTAATGAAAAGAAAACCCTGTTTTATTAACTGATGATAGCTTTATGACAGTTGTGTGATCTGGTCTATAATTTCTAAGTCATTCTTGAATTTGTCCCTCTGGAATCTCTTACAGTTGCTCAGAAACTGAATCTCACAGCATAATTTCCGTGCTGCAAACTGACAGCTGGGGCTCCGGCACGTTACGTTCACACGGCCACGCAGCAGTGACATGGCGCACGAGGACATTCCCACACCCTCGTGTCACACCCCCCCGGGCGCTCTGTAACATGATGGTGCAAAAACAAAGTAAAATTGCTCTGCTCCCACCACATAAATAATACTTGAACACTGTCCCGAGAGAGAAGTTGTCGCTCTTTCTCTTTTTGCTCTTCACGTCTTTAACGGGTTCCCTCTAAACAGAACCAAACCCTAGGTATGTCCGGAATGGAACACTGACATCTTGAATTTGAAAAAGAACAATGCGAACATCTTAAGATGTGATTTCCCTAAAACTAAGGACATGGTGAAGAGAGAATCCTCTGAAATGATGAAGTTATACATCGCTAACTGGGAGGTCATTTCTTCTCTTACAGCAGATGAGTGAGTGCTCCCCATGGCAGGGACAAAATTCTACTTAAATAAAATAATTATGAACTCAAAAGAGTCTTGTAAATAAAGAGAAAACATGAACTAGGATTTTACTCTTGCTTCCAAAAATTTATGCAATGAAAATTAATCCTAAGGTTGGAGAAAGCTTTATACACAAAGATACCCAATGTAATTTTATTTAAAAGAGGGAAACAATCTGATGCCTTTAAGTAAATCATTTGCTTAATGCAATATTGTGCAGCCATTTAAAATAAGGGGTACAAAGAATTAATCAAGGCTTCGAAAGTTGTCATGTTCTAATGTTAAATTATAATGTAAAAATTTAAGTACAGTGTGAATGCGAACATTCACAACCCAACTTGAATAGTGAACAGAATAGACATAGATCTACCACCATTGCAACTTATTGCTCTTGGAGTATTGGGATTATGGGTGGTTTTTCCTTCTGCTGTGCAGTATTTACATAGCAGGAAGGTATGCAGTGTTTGCAGTGAAGGAGAATAACCTTTATTTTTCCAACAAAGAATCATCTTAGCCTAATCTTTTCTTCCACTCATGAACTTGACCATGAAGGGAAGTTAAATGAATGATTTTGGCTACTCATATGCTATATATTATTATCTAGTTATAAAGTTAAAGAGTCCAACTTAATAAGCGAAATATGATAAAAAGACTTCTGCTGTTCAGAATGAAATAATACATAATAATACATACACTTATTTTTCCAAATTGGTAGCTTAAATCTAGGGTAGCTTAAATCTAGGGTAGCTTAAATCTAGGGTAACAGATCTTATTGGTAGCTTAAATCTAGGGTAACAGATCCATATTGCATGTTCACTGATGGAGAACTTCCTGCCTGGGTTACTTTGCCTGGTGTGGAATGTATAGACTGACAAAACAAGTTCAGCCAGAATAATTATAACAAAAATCGTAACAATAATAGCGACAAATCCCCAAAGGCCACTTGTTCTTAAGTAGACAATTTCCAAGCAATGTCTGTACCACTCCTCACTCAATGTCACAAAATCTTTAGAATTGCTTCCATTTTATAGGAGGAAATCCCTTTATGCAAGTTATCAGGCTTCTAGAAGAATTTCACTTATAGTAACTCTATCTAATTTCTTCTAAATAACACACACAAATGGAATCCAAACACGGGCTGTTACCACGTCATAGAAACAGCCCATATTTGGTTTTGGTAAGTGACCCCATTACAAAGAATTGAGAGTCAGATTGATGAAGAGGTGGGCGCACATGGGAAGACTGCAAGCTTCCAGCAAAATTGGGGAGAATCTTGAGTAACTCCTCCACGTGAAGAATGAATCCTGTCTGAACTTAGCTGCTGTCATGCGAGAGGTCTCATTTCACGAAGCCGAATTGTTCTTTTGAAGTTGGCTGGTTTCAGACGTAAGGTTGTGAAATCCTGAACCCAGGCAGCATTTACCTTTTTCTTTAGAAAAAAGTAAGATAGTTAATAATCGCTTACTTATGGTATCGATGATTGTGTGCTTTCATTTGAGATCAACACGGGCGGAGGAAATTGGATTGGAATTTGGTGCAAAGCCTCTCCCAAGAAGATGACCCTGGTTAAGGCGCCCTTTACCCTGATAGTTATGACAATGTGGAGGGAAAGAACAAGCAGGTGCCTTTCGAATGTGTGATTCCCAAATCAATGGGAAGAATAAAAGGGATAGTCTGGGGCAGGGGAGGCTCACGAGAGAGAAGCACCTGGTATCTAGACACATCAATTTCTAAACCACATCTCCCTGAAAAACTCTCTGAGTAAGAAACAACCATTTCTGCTTCATGACTTGTGTGCCCTCTGGACTAAAGGCAGGGGGCTGGATTCTATCATCCACTGAGGTCCCCTTACCCGTGAAGCCCTCCAAAGCTGACCCTGGCTTCTTTCCCTATCAATGCCACTGCCAAACACCTGGCAGACGCAATGCCCTTAGAGGCCCGTTTGCTGACTTCCAGGATGGGAGGAAATGGCCACACGTGTTTGACAATGTGTGGGAATGCCTTGTTTTTGTTCATCTGACTGGCCTAGAAGGGCAGGGATGGCTGGATGATGATGTATTTCCGAACAATCCCAGAAGTCTTTGGTCATGTGGCACTGAGGGGGGGAAGGGGGGGTTGTGGTTGTTCTTTTCTTTGTCATTCTGGTGCTCTTGGAGCTTCTTCCAGGTGAAATGGAGCCAGCGGAAGCAGCAGGAAGAGGTAGAACAGGGGCTGCTCCTAGCCACATGTGGAATACGTCCCAATCCTACTTCCCAACATAGATCCAAAGATTTTTAAAGTAGATAAAATAGGCCCCATGTGGGAAAGAATTATTGGACAGCCTGACCCATAAATTCATCCTTTTCCCCCAACTCTTCCAGAACGCATCCAAAAGTTGGCAATGCCTGCTCCTTGGGCTTTGCCCGTCAAAATCTCACCCGACTTCAAGACCTAATTCAAATACCCTCTTCTCCTCGAAGCCTTCTGTGATTCCCCACAAGTCAGAAGGAACAGTTTTCTCTTCCATCTGCTCATTTGCATGTCCTCATGAGGACGTGTCCTCATATGGCCTCTCTCATAATCCGGTAACTAGGCATGCTTCACCCCCACTGGGTCACCAGTAAGCTTCTGGATGGAAGTGACAATATGATGTCCACCTCTGAAACCTGCCTGGGGCTCACTGGATCTTGTGAACGAGAAGTCACTCTGGGCTTGTGGACGTTCTGATATAAGGATTAACTTAGCATAGGGGTTTCCAGTGAATTCTTCTAATAATGGACGTTCTCCCGCCGCCCTCCCACAATGGACCTTATAAGTGAGCTGAGGTTTAGCTGCTTCTAAATGGTAGCCTTGCTAGAGCTTGGAGGCCAGACGGAGTAACCACTGGCTGGGAGAAAAGCTGGGCTCTGTGAGGTGAATGCATGCTTTTAGCGCCTTACCTCACCGGTGCACCTCCAGGCTGTGAAAAATTTCCTATTTGATATTGTAAGCTCCCAAAGGGTGTGGACTGCAACTACGCTACTCACTTACATAGGCCAGAACCCCATGCGTAGGGCCATTTAACAAATACAGTTTCATGATGATCACTCTAACAGCGTGAGTTTGGGGCACACATGACGTGCCCCAAGGAGGAGAGAGCAGCCATGGCCCACCAGACACAGCACACAGACTGCCCATAGTAAATAATCTTTGATGGACGTTCCTTCTAGGCCCCACGACCCTGCCCCAGCTTTTGTGGGAAGTAGCAGGAAAAAAGAAGTTATGATCGAACCTTCTCAGGGTCTGATATAAATCTTCATCCCAGAGTTTGTGGCAAATGAGGCCAGGGTTGAAGAAATATACGTCTAGGCAGGAAAGATTTTAATGAGATTTGCAAAAATCCCCACGGTCAGTCACCGGGAGTCTTCAAGCCACCTACACTTGCTGCCTCTTCACACAGGCTAGCGCAGTACTAAAATGCAAAGTCACTGGTGTGTATGTATTTGAGCTTATTTGTAGGAAGAATGGCATCTGAAAAGAAGTGTCTTGGTCCACGAGTTCCAATTCTTTCACCAAAAAAAGCAATTGCAGGGGCCTCTACGTTTCTGCTAAAAGTACCTCCATCAAAGTATTCTAAGTTCTGCTTGAAAAAGAAAACTCACCGAAATAAAAATCACATCTACTTCTAGCGCTCAGAAAGGCCATGTCCTCCTGTCTACCCAGCACTTTGGGAACAGTGAGAACACGAGTTTTCTCCTTTGTCTCCTCATAATAGAGTTCCCTCCAGAAGGAAGCCAAATGGAGGATTCTCTGTCTTCTTCCTGAACATGACATGACTTCAGTGTTGTTTGAGGGCCTTTGTGTTTTACGTGTGAATTTAGAATTCAGAATCTCTGGAAACATTTGTTAACATGGCGGGTAGGAACACAAGAAGCAACCTTCTAATGTATCTCCCCCAACTCCGGGCCCCGGTGTGCTCTGTTGTTCTTCGACAAATACTGTCGTGTCCCCTCTGTGCTGTGTCTCAGCCTGTCAGCTGAGCTCTGAAGTTCTGCTCTGCCCCGTGCTGCGTATTTGTGAGCTCATCTTCTCCTGATGGTAATCCTTCAGACGGGTGTAGTGGACATTCTCTGTAGGCAATCGGTGTCTGAACTCCCTTGCTGTTTCCCAGCCTGAGGTCTGGGTGGGGGCAGAGAAGAAGCCGAAAACGTACTTTCCTGGCTTCCTCTTCAGCTAGGACACAGACAAGTTCTTTGGACTCCATCGGGCAGAGGTCCCTGTTCTGGACCTGAATCAGGGAGCTAATGGCACAGAGGGACATGTACTGCCTGGAGCACGTTCTGTTCGAGAGAGCCACACCCAGGTTCTGAAAGCAGAAGAGGCCCCATAGCCAGGGAGCATTGGCGTCAGTGGGGACATCTCCATGGGACCAGTTTGAGGTGTAACTTTGGACATGGATCATGGCTGTGCAGCCTGGGACACCTACAACTTCTCAAGACCCTTAATACAACCCCTTTCTGCGTAGGTTGCCCAGAGTTGATGTCTGTTGCTAAAACTAGGAATCTTAACTGAGACTCAGGTACCCATACTAACCCTGCTTACAGTTATAAATTCTGAAGCTAGAGAAGTTAAGTAACTGGCCAAAGGTCTAATAGCTAACAAGAGGTAGACCTTGGATTCAGGGAGAAGTTTGCCTGACTTCAGAGGCCTTGCCTTTCATGTCCACCTCAGTGGACCCCTGGGATATTATGTATCACCACGGAAGTCTCTGGACCTCTCAGGCTTGCAAGAGTGTGCAGGGCACTAGGACAGATGCCCTCAATGCACTCCGGACCTCACACTTCAGAGCACACGAACCTACACTTTCTAGGTCCTGATGTACTATGTAATTTCCTATTACTATCTGGAGAGGTGAGCATCATTACCACCGTTTTATGGCTGAGAAAAGCAAGGCTACATACCTAGGGTTGTTTCTTGCCCAAGGTCACACACACTCAGTTCCAGGTGATTCTAAGACAGTGAGCATCTCCCCCTCTATTGTCTGTTCACAAATCCTAGATCCACACTGGCCTATAAATTATAAATCTTTTTTTAAAAATATTTTATTTATTTATTTGTCAGAGAGAGAGAGCACAAGCAGGGGGAGCGGCAGAGGGAGAAGCAGGCTCCTGCTGAGCAAGGAGCCCGATGTGGGACTTGATCCCAGGACGCTGGGATCATGACCTGAGCTGAAGGCAGATGCTTAACTGAATGAGCCACCCAGGCGTCCCAATTATGGCCCTTTTATCTATCTGCTTCATCTTGCAATAATGTGGGAAATAAGGATGTAATCACTGAAGGTTTGGGGCCAGAGATACTTTCTTTTGTCCTGATTTAATAGTCTTGATCCATCATTTAAGCCCTTTGATAACATGGCCCTATGGCCCCATTGTCCAAGTGGAGACATTTTCTGTTGTCAAACAAAAATTCATTTTCTGTATATGGCATGCAACAAGATTCCAATTATAGATGTTTTTGCCTTGTGAAAAGCCAATTGTCCAGCACTATTTAATGAAGAGCCCATCCTTTACGTACTGACTTGTCCTGCCCCTTCTGTCATATATCAAGCTCCCATGTAAGTCTCTGGATAGTTAAAGCTATACATTTTGTCCCCCAAATTTTGAAATTTATGTTGATATATAATAACTTATTTTGTTTAATTCTAAATATTTCATAATTTCCATTTGATTTTGACCATGCATTATCTAGAAGTAAGGTTTTTTCATTTGCCAAATGTCTGTATTGGAGATGTGTTTAAATGCATTATTGAAATTTTCCAAACATCAGAATTTGTGATTGTTTAAGTGCTCTTTTGATTCTGATTTCTAGTTCTGTTACCCTGGGATATGAGAGGGTGGTCTGTATGATATGGTGCTGCTCTGCGCATTACAGGAATCACTCGCCATGCTAACGAACGCTTGACATGAGGCTAGTCCACATTGAGATACGCTGTATTTCTAAGACTTAGTATGAAAAAGAGGTAGTATTTGGATACATTGGGTAAAATAAAGTATATTATTAAAATGAATTTCACCTGCCTTTCACATTTTTAAATGTGGCCACTAGACATTCTAAAATTACATACATGGTTCACATGATGTTTCCGTTGGACGGCACTGGTATAGATTATTTGGTGTTTTTGACACTTTTGGCTTGTGGCTTAGTGTTTGGTCAATTTTGTGACTATTTGGGTGTACGAGAAGGGAATACAGACTCTATTGGCAAGTACAGGACTCTCTACAAGTTCATTAGCTCAAGCCTGTTCATTAAATTGCTCATCTTTCACATATCCTTACTAACTTTTTGCCTCCTTTGTCTGTCAGTTCTTTTTTTTTTTTTTTTTTTAAGATTTTATTTATTTATTTGACAGAGAGAGACATAGCGAGAGCAGGAACACAAGCAGGGGGAGCGGGAGAGGGAGAAGCAGGCTTCCTGCCGAGCAGGGAGCCCGATGTGGGACTCAACCCCGGGACCCTGGGATCATGACCTGAGCCGAAGGCAGATGCTTAACGACTGAGCCACCCAGGTACCCTGTCTGTCAGTTCTAAGAGCAGTATGTTAAAACTGGAAATGTGCATTTATTAATTTCATCTTGCAATTCTGTCCATTTTTGTTTCTCATATTTTGAGGCTGTATTGTGAGGTGTATATGCTATATTTTGAGTCTGTGAGTTGTGGTATCTTTTGGGTGGATTTTTTTCCCCTCTCCATTTCTGTATATTTCTGTTCTTTTAGAGGTTATTCAAAAATGTTAACATGCGATCTCTGCAGTTAATCCACATTGTTGCCTCTTGAGAGCCTTTGGCTGCTGTAACTCATGTCAGTACCGGGGTCCCCACCTTGTCCCCCATATGATTGCTTGCCAGCATTTTTATGCCACTGTGTCTTTAAAGTTCAGAATTCGACATTGTATCATTGTTTTTAATATAGTTAATGCATATATGTGCCTTTTAAAAAAAATTTTGCCTCTTGCCCCTCGATCCCTCCTTCTGTATTCAATTTTCTTCTTACTGAAGAAAAGCCCTTAGGGCTTCTCTCAGCAAGGGCCTGTGCCTGTTAAACTCTCGATTGTTCATTATCTGAAATATTCTTAAGTTACCTTTAGCCGGGTAGAGTTTTCGGATGACTGTTCTTCCAAAGGGAAAGGGAAGCCATCTCTCTGGTAGACAGAATAATGCCCCCCCCCCAGCCCCCGCCAAAGATGTCCATGTCCACATCCTAATCCCTGGAACCTGTGAATGTATTTTCTATGGCACGGGGACTTTGCAGATACGATTAGGATATTGAGACCAGGAGATGATCCTGATGGTCCAGGGGGGCCCGGTGTCATCACCAGGGTTCCAATAAGAGGAAGGCGGGAGAAGGACAAGGCACAAGGAAATATGATGATGGAAGCAGGGGTGTGTATCTGTGAGTGAGAGTGAGGAAGGGAGGAAGAGCAGGGAAGGAGACGGAGAGACAGAAATAAACAGAGAGATGGACAGAGACGGGGAGATTAAAAGATGCTACCCTGCTGGCTTGAAGATGGAGGAGAGGCCACGAGCCATGAATGCAGGCAGCCTCCAGATGCTAAAAACAGAGAGGAGACACATTCAACCCCAGAACCACCAGTAGGAGCCAGCCAGATGCCTGCTCTTTAACAAGGTGAGACTGATCTTAGACTTCTGACCTCCAGAACTGTCAGGTAAGAAATTTGTGTTGTTTGAGGCCACTGAGTTTATGAGAATTTGTTATAGGAGCCATAGAAAATTAATAAAACTACTACAGACTGTATTATAGTAAAAAGAAAAATGGGCAGATTGAGTTCAACAGAATGAGATCCCAGAGGCTGTAATTAGTGAGTTGATTATCACAAGGTTATTTCAGTTTAAAGATAGTTTTCCATCACCTTCTGACCTTTTATATTTCTTTCCTTCTTTGTTTCTTCCTTTCTTTCTTTCCTTCTTTCTTTCCTTCCTTCTTTCTTTCTTTCAAGTCTGCTCTGTTTGGAGGCCCAGCACCTCCAAAATTGTCTAGAGTAAAGGAGGGGTTTCATAAATATTTGAGGCATGTGCTGAAAATAGGAATGAATGAATGAATGAATAGTAACTTTCATGTCATTCTAATGATTGTTCCTTGGTAGGTAATGTCTCTTCTCTTTCTGGTTATTTTTAAAAGTTTCTTTGGTATTTCGCTCTGGCCTCTAATGTGTCTAGGTATGTGGTGGCTCTTTTTTTTATCCCGCTGGATTCAGTTGTTTCCTAACCTGTGGATTTATGTCTTTCCCCAATTTGAGAAAATTTTCCAGCTTTTCACCTGAATCAGCTGTGGAAGAAAGGATTCTTTTCTTGCTATTTAAAATCATCTTTAAAATACCTGCATTATTTTATTTTACTTGGAAAAATGTGGTTTGTTTTTTTTTTTTTTTTTACTAACTTCATGATCACTGAAGCCATAGTCGCAACCCCCTGTGACTTGACTTTAAAGTGAGCAAACACAATTGTCTGGAACAAGGGAACACATGTAGTTTCCTAAAGCAAACATTCATGGCCTCAAGGTTGCCAAGTCAGCAGTCCTTGAAAATATTTAAAAAAACAAAACCAAAAAACACAAAAAAACAAGCAACCAACCAACCAAACAAAAAAAACCCTAAACGTTATAGAAAGGTTCCTTACTTTTCTTAGTAAACAGAGTTTGAGGAAAGTATCTTATAACCTTATTTATCTAAATGAAGACTGATAGCTAACCTAGTATTCAGCTAAGCCAGTATTCAGCTAACCTAGTATTCAGTATAACCTATAATTCCCACTCTCCTGCTGTTCTTCAGTAGCTGCTGATGAACCACGTGTCCTCTAGTTTTCAACTATAATTGTAACAAATGTCCTATTGAAAGTATTCAGGGCTTAGGTGACCAGGTGACTCAGTGGGTTAAGCTTCTGACTCTTGATCTCAGGGTCTGAATTCAAGCCCCACGTTGGGCTCTGCCCTGGATGTGGAGCCTACTTAAAAATAAAAAAAGGAAGAGGGCACCTGGGTGGCTCAGTCAGTTAAGCATCTGCCTTCAGCTCAGGTCATGATCTCAGGGTCCTGGGATTGAGCCCTGGATTGGGCTC
This sequence comes from Mirounga leonina, assembly GCF_011800145.1. NCBI lineage: Eukaryota > Metazoa > Chordata > Mammalia > Carnivora > Phocidae > Mirounga > Mirounga leonina. Next base: position 9,287,010 of record NW_023270426.1, read on the forward strand.
CCTGCTCAGCGGGGAGCCTGCTTCTCCCTCTACCCTTCCCCCTTGCTTGTGATCTCTCTCACTCTATCTCAAATAAATAAATAAAATCTTTAAAAAAAAAGAAAGAAAATATTCAGGAGTTATGATAATTTAGTTCCACACCCCCATTCTTTCTAATCCCTCTTTCTCAAACTTGTATGCAGGCTGGACTTTGGCTTTTTTTGCTTCATACTTCTTAAGCTCTCCTTTTTTATTATGTTTTTATTTTCATTTTTAAAATCATTCTGTGCTCCTCTCTAGGTAATTCTCCCAACTCTCTCTCCTAATTTATTAATGATTTCTTTAGCTGTGGCCAATCTGCTTTTAATTTTTAATTTCAGTGCCTACATTATTATTTCTAAAAGTCCTGTTTGGTTTTGTTCAAAATCACTTAGTTAATTTTGTTGTATCCTATTATTTCATCATGGTTTCTTTTCCTTCCTTTCTTTCTTTAATGATTATAAAGTATATTGTGATTATCTTAACACATTTGAGCTCTAATTATCCTATTAGTTATGTCTGCTGACTCTCATTGCTTTATCATTTTTTCAGAGGAACTCATCATTAGTAGGGATTTTTTTAAGGGAGCCCAGTGTGCCCTAGATTATTGAGGTATCCTTAGAAAGCAGTTTGCTTCTGTTGGGTGTCCGTCTACATTAAATTTTCAGATTGATATTCCATAACACATTGTGACATAAAATCACACTCAATATTTGCAACTGACCTAGGCTTCAGGTTTCTGTTTTTTACTGGGAGACATTTAGCTTTCTAACTGATTCCTTTTGTCCCTGGAAAGAGACTTTTGTGTTTGTTTTTGTTTTTTAACAAAGGTACGTTCCTCCTAGGGATTCCTGCTTTATAAAATGCTTTAATTGTTGTTCAACTCATAGAGACGAAGACGTGGGCTTTAAAAGCTCATCCTAACATTTGGTCTCAACAGCGAGATACAGTATTTTTCCAGGTCACCGTGGTAGTGGTCAAAGTAGTTGTCATCTCTCCAATGTTCTTGCTAAGTCTTGAATTTTTTTCTCTGATAATAGGATTATTGATGGTTGCTACAAGAGTGAATAATACATTCCATATGGAGTTTTTGATTTGAATTTAAGGACACATAGGAAAAATTTTGTGTATCTTGGGGCTAGGTTCAAGAGTCTTCTCAGTGTCTTAAGCCCATGACCCAACAGCATAGAGCTTGTGATGCTGGAGAAATGTCAAAGTGTGTAAAGATCTAACATTAACTCTAATATTCTTCTAAGAGCAGTGAAAGAACCACTTCACTCAAAAACTCAAAGCTGGGTTGTTCCCATCCTCCACTGTCTTGGATGTGAGAGGACAGAACTTGAAGGTTCTCTTAAATTCCCTTGCCATGTCTTTCTAGCCCATATACTCCCTAAAGTTCTGAGTAGTCTGCACAAAGCTAAGTCTTTCTTTTCTTTTCTTTCTTTCTTTCCTTTTTTTTTCTTTTTCTTTTTTTTTTTTTTTGCTTATTAAACAGTGTGTGATTAAAAAGAGTGTGTTTTTTATTGGATTCATCATTTATAAGATGAGATTTTTTTTCTTTTTCCTTTTTCCCCCTCCTTCCCTTCCTTCTTTCCTTCTTTCCTTCCTTCCTTCCTTCCTTCCTTCCTTCCTTCCTTCCTTCCTTCCTTTTCTCAATCCTTCCTTTCTGCTCCACTGAAATCCTGAAGGTGATGTGTGGGACTAACTAAATTACTGGTAAAATTGGGAAAGAGGTCATTGGAAATCCCTCTGAACAGCCACACCTTTCCCTAGTTTATATACATTTAGTATTGTATTATGAGACATTTTTTCCTAATTTGTTATTTTACCATGTTTTATAACATCATCCATTTTCAGAAAATGAAAAAGTGATTATTCAATTGAGCAGTGCCCCTATGACTCCTGCTATTTGTTTCAAAGAGCAACAGTTTAATAAAGTAGTAATACCAGAAACTAAGTACATTGGCTTTCACTTTTCCTAGCTAAATGTAAATACCCTTACTCTGATTATAACAGAGAGGTCATTCCTAAGGAATTACTAACCTTTAAATGATATGAGATAATTATTCTCAAGAGAATCAAACAAATTTGTAAGACAAATATAGTTGAAATTTCAGACATCAATCTCTTTTTTACCATAGCCTGGGAACAAGGGAACTCTGAAATATAATTTTACCCCAAGGTCCAACAAATAGAGTGCATGAAAATGATTTCCCGCCTGCCAAAGAAGAAAAAAAAGGGAAGAGAGAGAGAGGGGGGAAAAAAAACCAAAAACCTTTATTTTGGTACATAGCCTAATACTTGTGCAGGGTGTTTTTTTGTTTAAATAATAAAAATTCCCTGGAGGAGAAAAATCATTCTCTTCCAAATGAAGGATTGTAAAAATAAATTCAGTATGTATTTTAGGAACCATTTGCTCTATTCTAGTCAACCATTCTGACTTAGTGTTGAGTCATTTCAGTGTCTACCCAGTAGGATATTGGCCTGGGCTTCTCGCTTAGAGTAGTGTTTGGCTTGTTGGGTCTCTCTCAATTTCCCACTAAAACCTACATGAAGACATTGGAGGGGGCGTGAAACACAGCCCATTGTGGAAGAGTAGAACACACGGTCAGCCCACAGACCAAATCTGAAAGGATTTTCCTTTAGACTCAAGACCAATTATCCTAGATTTAAAAATGAATAGTCTACCTCTCTGAACGGTGGTTGTGGAAAGAGAAAAAAAAAGAAATCTCCCTTGGTACCCACCTCAAAATCTTGGAAGCAACCCATTCACAGTAGAATTTCCCAAACTGGAGCATCTAGGAGCTTAATCCCTAAGGTATGTTCCTTCTAGAAAAGGGCACGTAGTCAAACGTTTGGGCACTTCTGCAGAATAGATCTCTTTTTGGAGATTTAGAAAGTATGTGAGCGATACTAAGTTTATGAGAATTCTTGCAAATTAAAACTTATTTAATTATGTTTAACTTGGAATTTCTGAAATGCATTTTTTCCACACTATTTTTTCCTATGTAATAAAATCCGTTAACATCCTGTAACTGACTATGCTTTGGGAATGCTACCTGGATACCTAGGTACATAGATTGTGCTTTTCAAGTGTCAGAACAGTATTCCCCTTTCTCTCATCTCTTTTAATGTGAAGTTGGAGACAAAATTCTTTTAAAATAACTGCATAGGTATCAGGGCTAGGGGATATTGTGGTAGAAAAAAGCCTGAAGAACAGAGTAGACAATGATACAAATAAAGCAGTATGTAATGAAGATGAGGAGTAGTAAATTATAGAAGGAATTTAAAGGGTCACATATTTGAATGTTCAGCAAATACAATTTAAATGCAAATAACAAGGAAAAAAATGTTAGCTAAGCAAGTTATTCTAAAGTTCATATGGAAAAATGGACGAGAAAGAATTGCCAGAAAAATCCCAAAAAGAAGCACAGAAGGAGAATTAGCCTAGCAGTTTGGCCTTTGTATTGTAAATACAGCATGTTAAAGCAAGGTCATTTGGGCACATAGATTGCTCTCGGTGGAAGAAAATAGAAGATCCAGGAGTTCCCAGATGAAAACACATAAAGGAATCCAGTATATGAAAAAGTAGCCTCTTAAATTAGTGGGAAGGAATACCACTTAATGCTTGTACAGCGAGGACTATGTGCCAGGGGACGTCTAAGCACTTGACTCATGTTGGATTACTTGATCCCTACAACCACCCTCTGAACAAAGTAATGTCATTAACCTCAGTTTATACCATACCTGAGGATGGCAAAGATGTCGAGTTTGAATTCAAACCCAGCTTACAAATCCTTTGCTTTATTTTTTTTCTAATTTTTATTTAAAAAAAAATTTTTTAGTGAGCTCTATGCCCATTGTGGGGCTCGAACTCACAACCCCGAGATCAAGAGTTTATGTTCTACCGACTGAGCCAGCCAAGTGCCCCACAAATCTTGTACTTTAAACTCTTACACTCATCAAACTGTTATGTAAAAATGTTCATCAAATAATTACTCTTAAATGAAAAAATCCTTGAAGATATAGATACAGGAAGACCTCAAATTGTATGTATATTTTCATGCAACGGTGTATTAACTTATGTGTATATAAATATGGAAATAGGCAGAAGGAAAAGCACCAACCATGGTTAGTAGTTTGGGAATTATAGCTTAGCTTAATTTTTTTTAAAGATTTTATTTATTTATTTGAGAGAGAGAGAGCATGGGGAGGGGCAGAGGGAGAGGGAGAAGCAGACTCCCCACTGAGCAGAGAGCTCGACATGGTACTCGATCCCAGGACCCCAAGATCATGACCTGAGATGAAGGCAGCCGATTAACCGACTGAGCCACCCAGCCTCCCCAAGCTTAATTTTTTAAATTTTTTATTTTGATATCATTTCCTGATTTCTTACAGTGACATTGCTTTTAGGATTGGGAAGCTTAGAGATATTAAGAAATGAAACAAAACAAGATTTGGACAGAAAATAATATGATTCTGTAGTATAAGATATAAAATAATATGCAATTAAAATACATATATTTTGCTTTTGGCTTAGACTGCAAAATTGGCATTCGTTTTTGGGTAAAGTGTGAAACTTAAAAAAAGGTGGCGCTTGACGAAGACCCCAAGCTATTCCTAGGCCCTTGGTTCCTCTCGGCTGCCATTAGTGCCCTTCTCGAGAAAGAGTTTGAGAAGCACCGGGGTAAGGCTAAGAATGGTGGAGTGACGTATCAAGGGTGTTAGAAAATAATGATTATGATCCCAAAACTCTTTTGACTAATAATATCAAACTATTAAGATATCTGTAACCAAAGAATGATCGTAGCTGCCATCTTCTGAGGTGTGTTTCAGGACACCCAGATTTCACCCAGCCAAACAACTTGTATCAGTAGAAACAGAATGACTGATGCTCTGCCCGCCATCGGGGACCATGCCCGCCATTCTCACGTGGCCACTGGTGAGCAGAAGAGATGGTGTAAGCTGGGCCTTTGCTTTAGGACCTGCCCCAAATCAGGATTGATGTTCCTCTCTAGCTTGACTGAGTTTGGGCTCTGCATTGCACGAGAAAGAACTTGCAGGAGATCGAGAGATACAGAGATGCGAGGCAAAGGGTTTCACCTGCTCTATTCCATAGTAAATGCCATGCCCAAGTAATACTTAGTTATTACCCCACTATTTTTGGTCGTCTGGCCGAAAGCAAACCTCCCTAGGGCCTGAATCCATGTCTGAGTGAAGGCAGGAGGTGGGAGGTACCTGATGTCTACAGATGAATGTATGTTTCAAAGTTCCTCCCACACCTCCGGCACCTGACCAGAGGAGAGAACCCTGGTTACTTTGATAACCACTCTGGGGCATTAGAGACATGGTGACTCCGTGATGAAATCAATTTAGAGCTTCCCACGATTCAATCCCGTTAGACCTTTGGGCGAGTCCACTCCCAGGAAATACTCTCAGACTTTAAACTAGAGGGCATGCCTCTCCATACATAGATGGGGAAATAAACATTCTCTCGAGCAAGCCCGTGAGAATTCTAAAAACAGCCTGCGATTTCAGGCTGTGAGTTTCCCTTCGGTGCAAACCCGCAGATATCTTCCATAGAGAAAAGCCCTCCTGCCGTATTTCACTTAGTAAAAATTGCCGCCACAGGGTATTCTCCTTTCCAATGAGGAATATTGCATTGCACGTCTGACACTATTCAAGCAACTTCCAGTCCCCTTTGGGGATTTTCCTGAAAATCAGCCTTCCTTTTTAAATAACATACCTCCGTAGGAGTTGTAGGTTCGGTCCCATGTCAGTAAATGGGTCCCTGATAGCCCTCCAAACGACTTATCCCCAAAGAAAAATGCTGCCTTGTGAGCATGTTTTATCGAGGCTAAGAGTCAAGTCATAAAATATCAGCCCTCACATCTGAGTGCCTGTTTGCTAAAACACTATTTATTTGTACATAAATATTTGTCTTTTCTTTGCAGGGGCGTATTTGCTTGCGTATTCAAGTAGACCATATGCATAAATTTAAAATGTCCAAAGTGTTATAATGGGAATGTAGATTAGGGGCTGATTATTTTGACTGCTGGTTTTTCAAATATATTATACAGCCCTTGCTTTATCTAAAGAATACATACAAAAAACAGTTCTCACGTCGAGAAATCATGTACAGCTCTAAGTACTAAAAGATGACAGACCATACAGCTCTTTTACTGTTTTTGGAACTTTATGCCCTTAAATGAATCTTTATGTGTCTGTGTTAGGTTGGAGCCTTATGAAAGAGAACAATTAACTTCTGTTCACTTGATATTATAAAAGCGTTATGGCGAATTAAAACTAACATGTACATATGTGCGTTAAGCCCTTTAAAATAGTGCATGCTAAAATCATGAGAGGTCCTAAAGAAGTCGTATGTGTTCTTCTGTCCCTCGATCTGTTTGTTAGCTCACACGGCCTCTGAGTCTCTGGGGTTTTTCCCAATGCAAGTTATAAAATTGTCTTCTCTTTCAGTTACTAAAGAACATAATCACGTTTGCTTCTTGACTTCCACGAGGTACAGCATATGCATCTCCCAAGTCGAAATGTGTCTTCTGATTGCTTTGGGTGAACCCACAGTGACTTCTCGAAGCAAGCGCAGAAGGGTGGGGGTGTTTCCACTCTCATTTCATTTTTTTCTCTGGGGCGTCTGTAAAGTGAAGCCGTTTCCCTCAGAAACTCCTACCATTGCTGAGGCACCAAGATAGTTTATGAAAATGATCAAGTAGATGGAAATAAATCTATACTGTGCTTTCATAAGGAAAGATACAAGCAGTCTTGTCAAGGGGGTGTTTGAATGGATTCATTCATTATGCTCCTTTCTGTCAGGTGTTGATAACAGGCTCATTACACTTAAGTCTGAGCTTAAACTTGGAAGGCCATATTTGAAAAGAAGGTGCTGAAAGCAATTCTGAAACCTCTTTATGTCTCTGCTAAAAATAATTAAATGGAAGAGAAGAAAAGAAACGCCGTCACCTCTGTGTCAAATCGGCTCACTGTGGGCTCTGACAAAGAATGGAAACTGGAAAGAAAGGGCTGGGGAGCCCTTGAGAGTGAAATAAATTTGGTGTCCGTTCCTTCTGCACCCCTTCGCGGGGATGTTGATAGAAATTGCATGTGAGATTCTAATGACTAAATGTGAGCTGTCTCCAGCTTTCTAGGGGAGAGCTGTGTGAAACCCGTTTACACATAAAGGTCTGTAAATTCAAAAGAAATTTCAGAAGATTTGGAGTTGATGTTTGGGGCCTGGAAAATGAAGGGAGAACTTTAGGATAAGAAACCACGTTGCTGTTACTGTTCACTTCCAAATGGTTTAGAACATAAAAAAATGATGCCGTGTGTGATTAAACAGGAAGAATTCCTCACAGAGCATAGCAAATTGTATCTAAAGAGGTGATGGTACTGAAAAGATAATAATATTCTGGAAAAGACAAAACCGTAGGGGCAGACCCAGATCGGAGGTTGCCAGGCGTTGAAGTGAAGGAAGGGCTTGACTCCAAGTACTTGGACGGTGGTTGTGGTTGCAGACTGGGCGTTTCTCAGAACCCACTGACTTATGCACCCAGAAGAGTGAATTGTACTGCGTGTAAATCAGCAAAAAAGTTAATATTAAACAAGAAGCACCCTAGCCGAGAGTAGTTTTAAGTTAACATCAAGGAGCACAAGTTCATTACTACTTCCTTTTTTAACCTCCTGACATGGTTTCTGATTCAAGGCAAGAAGAGGAAAGAAAGGCAAGTCGGAGGGAAACTACTTTGTGCCTCTGGCTTAGTTAACCCTGGGTCATCAGGAGAGTTTTTAAATTATTCGTGTGAGGAAAGTGAAGTATTTTAAAGGTAAGGAAAAGAAACATAACAAACACTGGAATAGTCACCAGAGCTAAGAAACGTTAACATCTGTCACTTTTGCATCAGATGGTTCTATGTAAGCAAGATAGAACTTTCTAGATAAAGGGGAGGTCCCGTTTATGCAGTCCTGGAAATCTGCACAGTTGATGTCACTACCAGGTTGGTGGGATCAGGGAACCTGGCTGCCTGTGACCCACATCCGCTTTTTCCAACTTTCTCATCCCCTTTTTGCCAGAAACTCTAGCAATCGAGTCAGTCCAAGGCAGAGGGAAATACCAAGGCACAACAGGGCTGCACTTAACAGGATTAATAAAGGTTTTAGCTCTAACGAGTATCAGGCCGAAGAGACCACAAGAGAAAACAAATTGGGTGCTAATGCCGAATCTGCCATGTTAATTTAAAAGAAATTAACTATAGATGGCTTTTCAAATTGCAAAAACTGCCCGAGCTGTCCAAATGTCCCCACTCCCTTTCTACTACATGCCCGGCTCTGACAAGAAAATTGCCAGTCTTAATCCAAAAGAAAGCAATTACCAGGGATGTGTCATATTTACAGTGTGCCCTCGGTTACAGGAATGACTGGCCTGCGGCATTGAGAAAGTCATTCACAATTGCTTTCTTAAACGTTTTGCGGAATTACTGGAGCCTCAGACGAGCATATTAGCCTAACGAGTTTAATATGAGTCTATTTGGATAAGCACCGGGCTCTGTGACCATGGAGGCTGATGTCATCTTGCCATCAGCCGCGTGTACTGCTGGATTTTCCCCGGAGACCATCAAGAATAAGAATTGTTTCTTCAGCCCAAATTCTCTTAAGTGGCACTGGAGACCCTTTACAACCAGACTCCAACGCTGAGCTCCTCTTTTTCACTACCCTCAATAGGAACCTTTTCATCTGGCCAGATTTGCATGCCTGAAATGCATCCTTTGTACTGCCCACCCCCCTCCTTGGTCTTCTTTCAACTTTCACTCTCTTAGGGACTCATGGCTTCCAATGTCATCCCCATGTCTGTAACTCCCCAAATTGTATCTGCACCTGTCTCCTGGACTCCAAAGGCATGTACCCGATTGCCTTCTTGACACCTCTGCTCCCATGTCCAATGTCTCGTCACTGCAAGTGTGATTCTCACATCAACACCATTGCGTTACCGGGGAGCTTACCGGGTTAGAGACGCAGGATCGTGGGCTCTGTCTTCAACCGACTGAATCAGATCCTGCATTATAACAAGATCCCCAGATTCCTATGCACATTAAAGTTTGAGAAGCACTGGCCTGTATCATGATTAAGGATTGTTTATATTCTACCCTTGTGATGTTATTTATTTTAGGTAACGATCCTAGCAGATTTTAAACATTGCATGGTTTGAGACCAAGACTCATTTTGCTTTTTACTTCTAGCAGCTAGCCGAGGAGACCCTAGCAAAGTAGATGCACAATGTTTGCAATTACACTGAAATGCAAATGGACAAATTTGCATGAAAGACTCTCACACTTGCGTCTGGGATGGAGGAAAGCTAACTGGCTCGCGTTATCTGCCCTTGACTGCCGGAAGCATCATTGCTTATCACTGTGGATTCGTTAGCTTGCAAGTGGCACTTTGTGGCTGGTTCTAGAATGGGCTGTATGATGTTTTCCGGTGTCAGTTGAGTGATGCTTTTATAAGAAGTTACTGCAAAGTGTTGCCGCAATAATCTCACCCCTTCTCTGGCTTATTCACAATTTGAATTTGTCCACGGAGCCAATTAGAGCGACCGCCCCATTTGTCCTGCTCTAACCTGGACATCTATACAACAATTGGGGCATGTCTGAGGCTTTTCCTTAAAATATGTGTTTACCAACATGGGCCTGGGCTTCTGCAGATCACACCGGGCCTGTGTTCTTCAGCAGAACAGACGAATATTCCGCATGTCACTATTCAATTTCCCCATTTTGTTTTTATATCTGATACTTATTTAAGAGGATTTCGTGGGACGGCCAGGATTTGTGAAAAGCAATGGGTAGCGAATTTACCTCTCAGACAACCTCGGGATGGCCTTCATTTACATCAGGAACTGAAATGGGGCAATGAATCTCCTAGCTATGGGCCCCTAAGGTCCGAGAACCCAGAAGGTGGGGCTTCAGGCCTCCCAGCGCTGGGGCAGAGGGAAATCATTTAGTGATATGTCACCAGGGAAAGGGAGGCTGACTTTGAAACAGAACTTCTGTACTAATGAATACTAGCATCAGCTTTTTTTTTTTTTTTGAAGTTTGTTTAGGTTCCAGTGTTTATTGTCCAGACAAATAAGGTCTCCAGCTAAAACATTATGCCTTATTCTTCAGCTCATTCTCTGTCTGTCTTGCTATGTTTTACTTTGGAGCAGAGGTTCCCAAATATGCTTGAAGTTAAGAACCACCTGAGGAGCTTGTTAATTCCTGAGACCCACCCCGGACCTAAGGAAGGTTTCCCCAGGGACTACCCAGGAACGAGCATTTAAAATCAGCTCTCTCCGGATGATTCTTAATGGAATTACTTTCCCTTAAGTCTTTACGTTTGTAAATACTTTTCCTGAGGCAAATTAGAAAAGCTCCTGTTTATTCACTTATTCAAAAATCGTTTGAGTAATTTCTGGATCCTGGGTCCTGTGGTAAGCCCTGGAAAAACAAAGAGGAATAAAATCCAATCCCTGCCTTCAAGGAGGTCAACTCAGAAGGGAGACAAGACACACATAAGATGCACAGCACAGAATGTAGGGGGAACCATGTAGTACCTAGACAGATCCAACCCTACATTTGTGTCTGTTGGAAAGAAATAATAATCCTACACATTCTTAAATAGAGCCAAAACCAAAATTTTCATGGAATTAGCCTGTCAACCCTTCCACATTAAAATGAGGGATTTTTAAAAATTTATTTTTATATTTATTTTTAAATTTATTTATTTATTTATTTTAGCTAGAGCCAAAAGAAGTTTGTAGCTTGCCCGGTACCTGGCACAAAATTGGTGCTGAATAAATATTTATTGAACAAATTAATGAATCGGAATCCCACAAAATTACACCCTCACAGCAAAGCAAAGCGAGTCTTCCAAACTAACCATAAGTGAATAGGACCCGTAGGGCCTCAGGGTGCTTTCCAAGAGTTCCCATGAGGGGATTCTGAGTGCTCGCTCTGTCCTCTATGTCCCAACACTGTCAGATACCTTGGTTGCCATAGAATGAACTGGTATGTCCTTCCAGGGAGCCCCTTTGTTCTGTTACCAGCAGACAGGAATGGCTCTTACCCAGGGCTTCTGCCTTTTTTGTTTCTTGCTATCCCCTTTTTCTTCCAAACGCAAACTATTTCGTATGAATGTTATTTTTTCCAAGCAGGGCATAATGTCTAATATTGGGCTTTGTACCAGGGGAATACCTTACTAAACAGAGCCTAGTGCTGAATATTTTTTAGGCCTAGATTTCATTTTCCTGGAAAGAATTTCTATTCTGCTCTGGAGGGACTTTAGGTTGAAAGCCTTCTTGACAAAAATAAATACATAAGTAATAAAATATATCTAACATTAGTTGCTGTGCTATCTACATTCCCATATAAAGAACCCCAATGGAACCAGAAATGAACACAAGAATAATATTTGTGTCCTGTCGTATTCTCCCAATTTTTCTAAATAACTGTATTTTAAGTGTCATAATTATAACTGGAAAGCAATTAAAAGGACCACAGACCACTCCGTGGGCAGATTTGAAGAAAGTGAGATGTAGGTAGAGTGGTTCGCAATTAAAGGTTTCTTCCCGTGTCTGACGGAATCTGGCTGCATTACTCATGAGCCTTGTGAACCCGTATTTCTGAAGCAGGGATCTTCACACCCAACAGTTGTGCCTCGGCTCTCGGGGAAATCATGATAAATTGCTGTAGTCGGAGTCACGGAGTGCTGGCTGTTAATGTCGCTGTAGTGAATCACCCTTCTCGTGTCTGAGGTCCCAAGGTTTCCCTGATGGAGTCAGACCTTCCAACAGGAACACTATCAGCCTGCAAAAGAAGTATTTTCCCAGGCTGTGTGCTCACCATATGTATTCCCCTTATTTCTGAATAGCAAAGAAAACCAAAATAAGGGGCGCCTGGGTGGCTCAGTCGGTTAAGCATCTGCCTTCAGCCCAGGGTCCTGGGATCAAGCCCCACATCAGGCTCCTTGCTCAGCGGGGAGCCTACTTCTCCCTCTCCCTCTGCCCCTGCTCGTGTTCTCTCTCGCTCACTCTCTCGCTCACTCTCTCTCTCAAATAAACATCTTAAAATAAATAAATAAATTTATCTTTAAGAAAAAGAAAACCGAAATAATTTTCGGTTGAAGGAATGAAATATTGATGATGAGGAGGAGGATGAGGATAGTGGCTGGCATGAGGTAAATGTCGCCCAGCACTGTGCTAAGTGCCACACATTCATTATATCACAAAATCTCCGTGACATTGTGCAAAAGAAGCAAGACACAACCGAGTATGATTCTGTACTTTATACAAAGTTCTAGAACAGGCACAAGTAACCTGGAGTGGTGAGAATCAGATCGGCGGTTGCCTGGGTGGGAAGTGAGGCAGGCCTGCAGTAGGGCTTCTGAGGGGTCTGTTGAGGGGGATGAAAGTGTTCCATGTCTCGGCTGGGGGGGGCTTGTTACACGTATGTATTCGTTGCAACATCCAGGCATCCACAGTTTGCTGGTGCACTTTCTGCTTTGAGGATCTCACGCTTTTTATAAGCGTCATTCTCAGCCTTTTTTTTTTTTTTAAGATTTTATTTATTTATTTAGAGAGCAGGGGGAGGAGCAGAGAGAGAGAGAGACTCTCAAACAGACTCTGTGCTGAGCGCAGAGCCCACTGCAGGACTCAATCCCACCACCCTGAGTTCATGACCTGAGCCAAAACCAAGAGTCGGACACTTAACCGACTGAGCCACCCAAGCGCCGCTCAGCTTTTATTTTTGCATAAGACCCACCTGAAATGCTTGATGAAAACACAGATTTGGGGGCTCTTCCCAGCATGACAAAACAGGACTCCCTGGGACTGGGACCCTGAAACCGGGCGCTGTAAACCATGACCCCAGCTGCTCTGAAGCAGAAATCCTGGGTGTGCACCACCTTGCTAACCAACATCAGTCCGGTTCCCTGCCTGTGGCTGGGTAGGCTGAGGACCAGATGCGTCTATCGATGGTTCTACAGAAATCCGTCCCTGCTCCCAGAAAAAAATCATTCAGAGCACCTGAGAGTGGTAGGTGTCTGCATTTTTATATTCGAAGGAAAGAGTTTTACCGAAAGCCAAACAGAAAGATCACTGCTGTGTGTGGAAGTGACCAGTAATCTCTAGGCCTTTTCCTGAGTAGTGCCTCTTGCCACTTCGTTTTATTATTACTCTTCTTGTCATGCATGCCCTAATGTTGCTTTTTGTTTACCTGGGGTAACTGGTTTTTAATTGATTTTTTAATAAAGGTATTTCTTGCTCTCTTTCACTCTGATTAAGAACCATAGCATGATCTCATCAGGCCTGGACAAGTATTGATGGGCTGGCGTATCATGGGGCTAATAAAGAGTGTAATCCAGTATTTTTTAGTGACACATAAAAACTCGCTCATGAAAGATACAGGGGGCAGAGCATAATATAAATGTCATTCTAGAAACAGTGATACTAGGGTGTACATGTCCAGACATCAGTGATTTCATTAATGCAATAAGACAGGTCTCTCCCAGGGATAAGAGGTGGTGAGTGGGCATGGGTGGGGGGGGGGGTGGTCAGAAGGAACGCAAAGGGGAAGCCGGCCCAGAACCAACAGCGAGGCCTGTAGGTCTCTAGGTTGTTCTGGATAATTTGTGGCAATCTAATAAAATGCTTCTGATGAATAGGAAAAGAACTTAATTCAACTCTTCATTTACCCACCGTCACCTTTTCTTTTCCCCGAACTGCTGTTTAAAATATTTCAGAAGGAATGAGGTGTTGAAAGCCAGAAGGGCTTTTGGATTTTTCTTCTTTTACTCATTAAATTTTTTTAAAAGATTTTATTTATTTATTTGACAGAGAGAGAGAGAGACAGTGAGAGAGGGAACACAAGCAGGGGGAGTGGGAGAGGGAGAAGCAGGCTTCCCTCCGAGCAGGGAGCCCGATGCGGGGCTCGATCCCGGGACCCTGGGATCATGACCTGAGCCGAAGGCAGATGCTTAATGACTGAGCCACCCAGGCGCCCCTACTCATTAAATCCTTAAATTCAAGTGATCTACTCTACTTCTTGGATTACTGAGGGGGAGAAGGATTGAGAGTTGTGAGAGAAATGACATGGTTCATCCCAGCTACAGCTCCTGGATCCCATTTCAGTTAGTAAGTTTTTTATACGGAGAAAAGAAAACTGACCAGAATTAGCACAGAGAGTCCCCGCATCACCATGAAATGACTGCCTGGTTTTGGAGAGTCTAGGAAACCCCTCTAGGCCAACAGGCGGGAGAGATTTTGAAGCTTTATTCTCAGATTAAAAATGTGGTTATTCTGTGATATGTACGCAGGGCTGACCTCATGCCATGGAAGACGGAAACCATTTAAGACCGTCCGTTTCCTCCAGAAAGAAACTGGCTGAAGACATGGGCTGTATGGGAAAGCTTGCCCATACACTCACATTCACACACCCTCAGCTTTCAGAGAAGCAAATATGTGACAACTTTTCCAAAGAGTACATTCTGAAAGTTATTTTAATAGTTTGATTTGTTAAAAATCAACCAAGAAAAACCACTTTCAAGACAACAGAACATAATTTTCTTTTAACATCTGCCTCTCCTTTCTCATTATCCCTTGACTTCATTAGTTTCAAGGGATTCTGTGTGAAGCAGGTGAGGACAAGCCCCAGTGGAATCTGGATTATTACCATTAATGCAACTATGTAACTCCATCTGCACCCACGGGCTCTCAAGGCTTGGAGGAGTGCATGTGTTGTCCTGCAAAATTGGAACGATATTGTGAGTTGCCTTAAGGAGCATGGATCTTAGTCGGTTTACTATTGGCCGTGTTATGGACAGTCTACCTACAATATCCTGTAACTCATTCAGTCGCTTAACAATTATTATCATACCCTTTTCGTGTTTCAATGTCTCACTGACACTTCGCTCCTTCAGTTTTTGTTTTGTTTTGCAACTGGAAGCCCAGAAACAGTTTTAAGAATAACTTCCAAATGGAAAGTACAAAATGAGAAAATGGGTCCCAGATGATGAATCATCTGTAAATATAATTAAGCCATTGACAAAAATTTGATTTATTTTCACCCTCTCCCTCTGACCTGAACGTGACCAAATAAAAATGAGGTGGGAGGTTCAAACAGTAATACGTGTTTGCTGAATAAATTTAGAAATAAGGACATAAGTAATAAAATAGAAAGTAGAAATCACGGAGAGCCCTATCATGTCCTCCCAGAGATAAGGGGATGCTAACATTCTTTTGTGTGGAATTTTGCAAAAATGAAATCAAGATATATGAACGGTTTGGGAACCTGCTGATTTTGTATTTATGTCTTGAGCCTCATTTCCTTTGATGTCATTCGAATACAGATGGGCAGCTGAGCAATGGTCTTTCTTCCACTCTGTGTAAGTGACCACTCTCTTTGGCCCGTGTCTTCTCTGGGCATGCTTTTCCTATGTCAGAAGAGAATAATAGTAATAGCCAACATTTACTGAGCACTTATTATGTGCTAGGCCCTTTAATAGAGTATCCCTTGTGATCTTCATTTTTTTTTTTTTAAGATTTTTTATTTATTTGTGAGAGAGAGAATGAGAGACAGAGAGCATGAGAGGGAGGAGGGTCAGAGGGAGAAGCAGACTCCCTGCCGAGCAGGGATCCCGATGCGGGACTCGATCCAGGGACTCCAGGATCATGACCTGAGCCGAAGGCAGTCGCTTAACCACCTGAGCCACCCAGGCGCCCCTCCCTTGTGATCTTCAGAGCAACCCCAGGAGACCCATTTTACAGATGAGGAAAACCGAGGCACAAAGACGTTTGGAGCATACGGCTAATACATGGCAAAACCAAGGCTGGAACCTAGGTGGTCTGACTCCATGATCACAGGCACTCCCCCCACTGCCTGAAGATGTGTCCAGATCTGTCAGATTTGAACAGGATTCAAAATCTTGGAACTCAGTTGTGAGGCTGGTGGACAGCTTGGGCATCATCTGTTCTGCCTTCTTGGTTTTCGTTGAGTAACTTCGAGTCACCTTCTGTTCTTCTTTCTAGTCCACCATGCAGTCTCCTTGCCATCGTGCTTTATTTTTCCTTCTCAAACCTCTGAGACTTGAGTGTTTAGGGACATGAAAGATTAATAACCCTGGTCTGGACCAGGCTGAGTGTGGGCCGGCCTTGTGAGAACTTTTCCCACACTTCGGTGCCAGGAGGTCTCAGGCCTGAAGTACACACACCCCTGTTATGTTTTCTAGCCGTGGGCCTCTCTGGAACCAACCAGACCCACTGTGAACAGACTGTGCCGTGGCTTTGAGGGAGAGACCCATGGGATGCGGCTCCCTGGCTCGCTGGGGAGCCAGCCCTGGATGTCTTTACCTTCCTTCTAAAATGGGTGTCAGACCAGAGACACGCTGGAACCTTACCAAGCTGACACTTTAATCTATGTAACTAAATCCATCGGTGAAACACAAATACTGTCTACATCATTTTTCCTTTCCTTGTCAGTTATGAGCAGCCAGGAAAAGTTTGTCTCGAGGAATTCACTTCCCCCAGGACCTTTTTGAGTACTAGAGTTCAGTAAGAAAAATGTGGGGGCCTGTCTCTGGGTCCAGAGCTCAGTGAGTAAGCTCGGTGACTGTGGACGTGTGGCTTCTCCCTGGACCCATCCTTCGTTGATAAACCAACTGGCTTGGCTCAGATGTGTTCTAAATCTCTTCCAACCTAATTTATTAAGTGTGCATTTATTCATGTACTTAAGAATATTTTTAGGGGCGCCTGGGTGGCTCAGTCGGTTGAGCATCCGACGGTTGGTTTCGGCTCAGGTTGTGATCTTGAGGTCGTGGGATCGAGCCCCGCATGGCGCTCTGTGCTCAGTGCGGAGTCTGCTTCAGATTCTCTCTCCCTCTCCCTCTCCTTCCCACTCTCTCTCTTTCAAATAAATACATTCTTTAAAGATTTTATTTATAGAGAGAGCACAAGCAGGGGGAGCAGCAGAGGGAGAAGCAGACTCCCCGCTGAGTAAGGAACCCGACGTGGGACTCGATCCCACGACCCCAGAATCATGACCTGAGCTAAGGCAGATGCTTAACCAACTGAGCCACCCAGGCGTCCCAAAAAATAAAATCTTAAAAAGAATATTTTTAAAGTAGCGAGCCTGTGCTCAGTGCTTGGGATAAAGCGGTTGACCAACAGACACATAATCAATCCATCTCAGGTGCGCTAAGCGCCACCAATGAAAAATACAGGGAGATAGAGTATGTGATGGGGCCCAGCCTCGGGCGAGAGGCCAGGCATGGCCATTGGGAGGAAGTGGATTTTAACTGAGACCTGAAGGATGTAAGGGCATCAGCCAGCTGACGAAGGAAGAAAGGAGCTCTGCGGCAGAGAGCAGGTCAGGTTTGGATTGCCCTGCTCCAGGCAGGATATAGAAGCATTCAAGGAAATGAAAGAGCCCCAGTGAGCCTGGACTGTAATCAGTGAAGGTCATGTCCTGCAACTAACGTCCCAACTCCTTGCCTGATTGTGGCTGTGAGGCTCTGCCTACATCCTCAGCCTCAGCTCGTGGGACTTCACCTGTGACTTCTTCAGCCACATGGATCCTCTTTTCCTTTCCCGTATCACCGACGTGAGCCTCAAGGCCTTGCGGGCACTAAGACACCCTTCCTTGGGCTCTCACTATGCCCAGGACCCCCTCATCCTTCTGCAAGCAGCCTAACTGTGACCTCTTCCCAGACACCCATCCTCATCACCCCATCTCAAGGAGGTCCCGTCCTCCCACTCCATCAGTGTCTGTCTCTGAACCTGTTCACTTCAGTCCTAGCCCTTGTGGTCAAGGTTATTGTGTTGACTCATTCATTCCCCAAGGGCAGGAACCATATCCGCCTTTGTCTTCTCATTACATGTTTGGGGTATGAAGGAGGCTGGAGTGCAGACAGATCAGAAAAAGCCTTACAGAGCTGAGTGAGGAGCTCGGGCTTCAGCCTGTGAGCAAAGGCATGTATTCACGGGTCTTGCGGAGGATGTGATCCTATCTCTGTGCTGCGCGTGTAGGAGTACTTTGTGCAGACGAGATGGGAACGAGGCACCAGAAGGTCGAGGGAAACCAGGTGAGCCAGTTGCCATAGTGTGTTTAAGAGGGGAGAGGGGCTTGCACTGGGATGGTAAGAGTGAGCAAGGGGGTTGGACTCCAGGGGTGTTTAGAAGATAAAGGTCTATAAGACTTGGTGATGTTTCAGTTACGGGAGTGGGGAAGAAGGAAGGACGAGGAAGCTCAGGCTTCCGGCATGAATAGACCCTTTTGCCAGGAGGGAAAGCAGCAGAGGAGAAGCTTGTGGGGACAAGAGGAAGGCCCAGGTGCCAGTGAGACATCCCGGCAGGAGATCTGTTACAGGGGCTGCGGGATACATGGATCTGGAGCTCTGAAGAGAGTGTCCTGAGAGGCAGAGATAGGCTTGATGAGGAGCATTGGAGGGAATAAACAGCCTCCCTTTGAGATTCCTGATGGAGAAGTCTGGCAACACAGCCAGGTTTGACGATGGCAGGAAAGCATATGGGATTCACGAGGATGCAAGAGAGCTTTAGGTCAGAGTGGAACACATGCAAGGATGTGAAAGGGTGTGGGGGTAGAGTGGGGCACCAAGTTAAGGACGGGAGAGAATTAGGGAATGGGACTGTGGGGGAGAAGGGTGGGCCATGGTTTATGGGGCTGCCCTGAGAAATCACAGAGGACAGCATGGATTGGAGGCAAGGAGAAATGACATAGTTCTCAGGATTGTCAAGATATAAAGCTGGTTCTCTGCCTGTTCAGACGGGACCTCTCCATGGCTCTGGTGGCCAGGGTGGAACCTCTGATAACATTTCCCTCCCATTTTGGGCTTCTGGGTTAGCCACGGGCTTCCTTGAACTCTGCTCGGCTCTTCACTGACCCACTGCAAGGTGCACCTGTGGACTTTTGGTTTTTAGTTGAAGTCAATCGAAAAAACTTGTGTGCTCGTTCCAGTTGGTTTCTATCACTTTAAAATGGGGAATGCCACACAGTTTGCAGACTACTCATGTAACAGGCCGAAAAAATTCCCACGTCACGCCATCACCAGCTCACAAACCGTGAGTCGGACGGCATTCTGTTCCTTTTATTTGCTATAGGTATTTTTTACAGTTTTGCAAATTCAGTTTTGCCCCCTGTTTATTGCTCAGCATTTCGAACATCTCCCGTGATCCTCCCAAGATTTTCATACCTGTTACTTTGAGGCACTGTATTATAAACCCAGATCCACGCTTGTCTGAAGTTCTCAGCGTATAAAATTATAGAAAGCACAGATGACCTCCAACCCACTCTCTCCCCACTCACTGCACCTCATCCCCAGAGGGCCCATGCCTGTAATCAGTGCATCTTTCCACACATCTTCTGGGCATTTGCAGGCACCAATAACATACATACATATACATCCTACATATATATATATATATATATATATATACACCTACCTATATATATATATATATGTGCACAAAAAGTAATAATTCTAAAACCTTTTCCCCTTACTACATCACAGACATTATTTCATGCCAGCAAACACAGACCTATCTCATTTTCATTTATAGCTGCATATAGACATGCCATAATTACACATGCCGTAATTTATCCAACTAGACACCAATGGTACTTATTCACATAGGAAGCCTGCAGTAATAACCCATGCTGACACATCCTTGTGCGCCCAGAGTGGTAGTCTTGAGAATTGTTAGCAGGAGCACCCCTGAGTGGAAGGGAATGTGCATTTTAAAATTTGAAGGATAGGGCGCCTGGGTGGCTCAGTCGTTAAGCGTCTGCCTTCGGCTCAGGTCATGATCCCGAGGTCCTGGGATCGAGCCCCACATCCGGCTCCCTGCTTTGCAGGAAGCCTGCTTCTCCCTCTCCCACTCCTCCTGCTTGTGTTCCCACTCTCGCTATGTTTCTCTCTGTCAAATAAATAAATAAAATCTTTAAAAAAAAAATTTGAAGGATAGTTGTCAAACTGTGCTCTATAAATGTTATACTCCTACATTTTCACCAACTGTTCCTCTCTCTCCAAATCCTCTACTGAGTCTTTGGACCTTTGCCACCAGATGAGGGAGATCGAGTGTCTTGCTGTGATTATAATAGGCATTTCTTCAATTTTGAGTGCACTTGATATTGTTACGTGTTTATCCACTTATATTTCATCTTCTGTGGTTTTCTTGTCCCCATTCTTTCTTTTTTTTTTAAGATTTTATTTATTTATTTATTTATTTGAGAGAGAGAGAGAAGATCGTGACCTGAGCCAAACCCAACAGTCCAAGGGATGCTTAATCGACTGAGCCACCCAGGTGCCCCCCGCCCCCCATGTTGTTCTTTCTTTTATTGAATTATTGGGGGTGTTGTTGATTCCTTAGTTCGTTATGTGTGTGTTAACAAAAATTTTGCCCAGATTTGCCTATCTTTTGACTTTATGTTTCCCCCCCTGTACGAGAATTTAAAATATTCATGTACAGAAATGTTTCAAGGTTTTCGGTTATGGTATTCTCTTAATGGTTGTAGAATTTTCTAGCAATTCAATGTGTTATTATTAAACAATTTTACCATTAAACATGTATCTGCGGCTTGCATTTTTTTTTTCCATTTTGGGGGCAAAATATATTTTCGAGGTGGGAGTATTAGATTATGACTCCTGATAATACATTGGCAAGATAAGTTTCCAAAAAGAAAACCCATCAGTAATTTGTGAGAACACTAAGAAAACAGTCTTTCTAAGAGACTTACACCTGACATTCATTTGTAGTATAGCATTTATACAAATGGTCCTTGGGTTTCCTTTGTAAGGGGGTGGGTGGGCAGAAAGGGGGTGGTAGGGCTGAAGAGGTCTATTAAGGTTTATTGACGAGAAATGGGAGTTGGGGTCAACCTGCTACAACCAAGCCTTTCATACATCAGAGGGCCCCACACCCCAGGCTCTGTGGGAATGGCTTGCCCGCTCAGCATGTAAATGCTTCCCAATGACCTTGGAGTCATCTTTGCCCCTCCAAAAACCACATAATCCTCTGAAAGTAGATTAGACCTTAGAGTTTGAGGCCCATATAGTGTTTCTCAGACAACAGAATCAACTCAGCTGCTTCTGGTTGTGGTCAGTGGCCTGGGGATTCTGTTGGAGGGGCTGGGGGAGAGAGAGGGCAGGCTCACTTGACCCTGTCTTGCACAAGCTAACAGTTTTTTTACTTATACACCTTTTTTTCTTATGGAAATGTTCATAGGTACCTATTATGGACTGAATTGTGTCCCTGCCCAATTCATATGTTGAAATCTTAACCCCCAGTATCTCAGAATGTGACTGTGTTCAGAGACAGGGCCTTTAAGGAGGTAATTAAAGGTAGAGCAGATCTTCCAGGTGGGCTCTAATCCAACTGATTGGTGTGCTTATAAGAAAGGAGACGACACACCCAGGGGAAAGACCAGGGGGAGAGCAAGAGAGGAGGCGGTTATCTACGAGCTGTGGAGAGAGACCTCAGAATGGAAACTTGACCTTGGATTTCCACCTCCAGAACGGTAAGAAAATAGTTTTCTTTTTTTTTTTTTTAAGATTTTATTTATTTATTTGACAAAGAGAGAGACAGTGAGAGAGGGAACACAAGCAGGGGGAGTGGGAGAGGGAGAAGCAGGCTCCTGGCCAAGCAGGGAGCCCGATGCGGGGCTCGATCCCAGGACCCTGGGATCATGACCTGAGCCGAAGGCAGACGCTTAACCGACTGAGCCACCCAGGTGCCCCAGAAAATAATTTTCTTTTGTTTAAGCCACTGAGTTATTTGAGCCACCTGTGGTCCTTTGTTATGGCAGCCCTCATAAATTAATACAGGACCCCAAAATGAGCAGAATAGTATAAAGCAATCTTATGTACTCACCACTATGCTTTGACAGTTACCAAGTTTTGCTAATCGTGCTTTATCTCCTCAGATGGTTGTTCTGGAGTATTCGAAAATAAATCTTAGACGTCCTATGAGTTTCCTGGATAAATAGTTCAGTATGCATCTCTGTTTAAGGACTTTTTAAAAACAAACTCACCAGGCCATGATTTCGCTTAATGAAACCAACAATAATTTCTTAATACCTTTTATCCAGGCCATAGTTAAGTTTTCCCAGTTGTCTCATAGGAGGCTTTACTTTGTTTATAGATCATTTGAATCCAAATCCAGTTCATGTATTTGGTTGTTACTTTTGGGAAGTCTCTTGTATTGTAGAACAAACCACAGTCTCTACCCTTTCCGTGGTAGAACTTGATGGGGAATGCTGGATTATTTGTCCTGTGGTGTGGTGGTCGGTGTGGTTGACTGCTTCTTGATGGTGGTGTTGAGCTGGATCCTCTCCGTGTTTTCCATCGTTGGGTATTTAGATTTAGAGGCTTCATTAGGTTCAGGTTCAACATTTTAGGCTGTGTTATTTCACTGGGGGGTAAATTTTGCATTTAAACTGTTCAAATAATCAATGATTTATTTTGTATTGGAAAGCCTGTGAACAATACATAAAAATCACCTTGGATAACAAGTATAGAGAGTGATTTTGCGTATTAAGCACCAAGTGAAGACAAAATGAAAGAAAGAAATGAAGACTAAGTCCGGGTCCTCATGTTCACTAAAAATCTGTCCTGGGGACGCCTGGGTGGCTCAGTCGGTTAAGTGTCTGCCTTCGGCTCGGGTCATGATCCCAGGGTCCTGGGACTGAGTCCTGCGTCAGGTTTTCCTTCTCCCACTCCCCCTGCTTGTGTGTGCTTGCTCTTTCTCTTTCTCTCTCTGACAAATAAAACCTTTAAAAAAATTTTAAAAATAAAAAAAAAATAATCTGTCCTGGAACGGGAAGTTGCTGACTTGAAGAATGATCACCATATATGTTTGAGGTCACAAGGACTCAAATTACTTTCTTTTTCTCCTTTCTTTTAAACCATGCTGGTGTGGCAACTGCGTAGCTATAAATACGAAGCCGCCAAACAAGAGTGGGCTCCCTGTTCTTGACCTTGTCGGGGCTTCCTTTCCCGTGAGCCACTGGAAGCAGCCCTGCTCGCTTGCTGTATTTGTGCTTTACCCCATGATTTCAGGGGGCTGCCCGTCCGTGGGAATCGGGCTTCCCTAAAGCCCTGTTTACAATAGCACAAGACTGGAAATGACTTCCCCATCCTTCAGAAGGGGACTGGTTAAAAGCATGACGGAATACTAAGCAGCCTTTAAAAATAGTTCTCTAGGGCTGCGTGTGTTCATGAGCTACCACCGTCTCCAAAATGTGCAGTGAGGAAAGCGAGGTTGAAAAGTGCACATGGCGGGGGGTGGCGGGCTACCATATGTGTAACACAAGGTTTATTAGCCGTGTGGAATATTATCACAAGACTACTTAAGAAACGAGGGAATGGGAGGACCAAGGGGCTAGTGGAAATGCCAGGCTTGCTTTTTATTGTAGACCCTTTGTGCTGGTTGCATTTTTATACGTGTTTGGGATTACTTTTTTGAAAAATAATCCATCCCTTGGAAATGGGAATGGGCTGAGTGCTTGTCAGTGACGCTCCAGAGCTGAGCCGGTCGTTTTCAGTTCTTGGGTGTGTTTATTGAGTCCGGGAGATGACAGACAGCGGTGAGGCTTTTGTTTGAAACACTTTTCAGGTTCATTTGATCACTTTGAAGAGGGAAACCAAACAGACTTTTGGAACCGTTTTCACATATCAAACGTGTTCTGTGTTTGAAAGGGCTTTAACTCACAAACAGACCTTTCTCTGTGCTGACATTGCCCACTTTGAGAAACTAAATCAAGTAGCTTGTACCCAAAAAAAAGGTATAAATTATGATTACTTCTGATCAAACATGGAATGTCAAGTCTGGAAGGAAGAAAAAGAAACTTCCAAAATAGAGTCTGTGTTAGTGTTTCCATAAAGCATACCATGTACTATACATTGCAGGGTACCAGCTAGGGAAGTCTATTAATAGACCTGGTGAAACAATAATGGGGGCCCATAGGGCCTGGTCATTTTTAAAGATAGGAGAATGAGCTCTTGGCTTTATAATTGTAGAGCTGTTAAAATACCTGCCAGCAAGACCTCTTATTTTGTGAGGATTTTTTTTCCCCCATTACACTGTGTGTGGAAAGACATTTTCAAACTAAGTGCAAAAACCACTGAAGAAAACTCAGTCACGGCTATGAAGCTTGATAGTATAGTCCAGAAAAAGTGTGCTTATAAATTTGAAAACAGTTACTGAGTGCTTGGGTTAACCCTAAAGCTCCTGTGCTGTGGGAAAGCCTGACTATGGAGGTAATTCATTGTCAGTAAGTATAAATCCTATAGAGCTGGAGAAAAAAGAGATCCATTTCAAAAGAATTATCCTAGACTTAATTGATGAGTGTCCCAAGGGCTATCTGTCAGTGTGACAAAGGTATGTACATACGGAAGGAGATGCTACCTTGTTCCAGGCTTCTGGAATCTCTTGATTGAAATACCACAGCCCAGGAGTTCCCTGGAGGGACTGTCCTCCACCTGGTAGAGCCCTTCATTTTAACAGCCAAGACCATCCTATATCCATCCCAGGTATGAGAGCATCCAGCTGATGGGACCTCTGAACCTTCCCCGTAATTCTTTTCCCAACGAGCTGATCAATTTCCTCTTGGATTCTTTCGGGTTAAGGAATTGACAGTGGCCATACAAAAATGTTAAGACATCACAAATAGAGTGTGGTGGTTAAAGGCTAGTAGTGTAGAGCTAGAAGAATATGGATGTAAATCTTAACCACCCCACCACCCTGGTCTGTTAGTTGTAAAACCCACCACAGAGGCTGGAGCAAAGGTTGAAAACTATAATTCCATCTCTTGACTCCAAAGATTCCTCCCTCCAGAACAGGCCCACCTCTTCTGGGCTCCTGAATCCAGTTGCGACAATTGGCAGGTAGAGTCATAATAATACGAATGATCAAAACACAGAAGAAATGAAGACCAAGTGGGGAAGCAGGTGGCTCACCACAGGGGTGGGGTGGGGGTGGGGCATGGCTTCAGGACGAGGACCTGCTCTGAGCATTGCAGGCAAAGCTAAAACAGGATGTGGGGAGTTAAGGAATGCGTGTAGCCCTAGCTCACAATGTGACCATGACTCCTCTCTCGTGTTTGATTAGGTTGCTCCTTCTGAGGGTCTTGGTAAGTCCAGGGGGGCTGTGGTATATTCGGAGTTTCTTTTAACTGGGGTTGCAGCAGGGCAGAGATCTCAGGCCTCTTCATATATCCTAGAACACCTTTTGCTCTTTTCCTCTCTGCCCATCTCCTGCTTCATCTCTCCCCAAGGGGAGGGACTATGCATCTAGACAGATGGCAGGGTATCGATGAGGCCATAATACTGTGGGTAGGACCACCATGTATAAAATAATTGCATCCTTCTTTGCTGACTCTCCCTGATTCCTGTCCCAACCCCAGGTGTCCCAGAGCAGTGAGAGCTTTCTGTTGACCCCACTGATTGTAAGGTCCCTCCTCTTCAGGTGCCCTCGGAAGCCCTGGTTTCTATTACAGAAGCTGTGGCACATAGGAGAAACTCAATCAAGGATGACGAGATTGAAGAATGCTCTGGCGAAGAGAAACTCCTTCCTCTTGCTCAAACGTGTTTCTGCTTAGATTAATACTAAATGCTCGCAGTGGCTGTGACCTACTTAGGAGTCAGAGGAGTTTTCTTAGAGCCATTCCTGCCATCAAATTTGGATTATAGCCACATTGGCGATCTGTGAAATGGGTTGATGCAATTGACCTACACCAATGAATTCTCTCCAGCAGCAGTCTGTCCATGTGTGAAGAGCTCCTCTGAGGCTGTTCTGAGGCACTTTGGAACTCCGAACACCTGTTTTTATGCAGGCCCACTGGGATGCAACATGACCTAGAGATTTCTACATAAGGGTCTGGGGAAGTATATGGCCAACAAGAGGTGGGTCCCAAGGCACCTGCAGCAGAAGGATCAGGTTGCCGCTGCAGATTTCTGCAGATGTGCATTGGTTCTGGAGCTGGCCTCCATGGGGGAGCCTCTCCATTCCTATGGCAGCTTCTTCCTCCTTGCATAGGCTGCCGCTCTGTGTGTGTGCGCGTGGGAGTGGGGGGAGACTGGGGACTCATTCTTCATTCGTCTGAGCCTATCCCAGATTCTCTCTCTCCAGCCTTCCCACCAGCTCTAGGGAAAAACATAAACACGTCTGCCTTTCATAACTGAGGAAGCTAAAGAGCACTGAAGAGAACAGACATGCCAAAAGACCCAGAACACCCCAAAGTGGCCCTGGCAAAGAAGCAGCAGATTCTAGGGCTCTTGGACTCATGTCCTGCGATACTGACCCCAACCTCTCTTGTAGCGTGTCCTTCCAGATACGCACAGGGCTCACCCCCTCCCCACAGGCAGGTCTGTGCTTAAATAGCAGAGAATCCTGCCCTGATCTCCTTCTGTGGTGACTCCTCTTCCTAGAAAGTGTCCTCTCTTTCTACTTGGCCCACTTCGGTTTTCTTCCTAGCTCTTCTCACCACCTGATATGTTAGATACTAATGTACTGATTGCTTGTGAGCTCCAACTAGAACACAGTGTTTTGGGGTCTCCTGGGTGGCTCAGTCGGTTAAGCATCTGCCTTCCGCAGAGGTCATGATCCTGGGATGGAGCCCCGCAGCATTTCTCTGCCTCCCTCTGCCCCGCCCTTCCCTCTGCTTTAAAAATCTTAAAACAAAACAAAAAAACATAATGCTTATGAGAGCAGGGACTTTTTTTTCACTGCTGTGTCCCAACATCCATCTAGAACAAGCCCTGGCACATAGGAGGCCATGACCACTTGTTAGATAGAATGACTGCCAGCTAACAGTAAGGCTTTTGTCAGTGCTAGGCTTTTGATATGCATTCCTTCATCAGATTCTTACACCAGTCTAATAGGACAGATGATAGAATTACCCACATTTTATAAATGAGAAAGCTGCCACCGAGAAGTTGAAGAACTTGTCCAAAGCCCTGCCGTTTATTAAGGTGAAACTTACCTAAACTCAAGGGCAAGGTAACCACAGGTCCCTTGTTCTCCACACTTTGCTGCCCTTTGAGATTTTTACCTTCCTGACCCTCGTTCTCAGAATCTCCAGCAAAGATCACTCAAGCACAAGTCCTTACTTTTGGAAAATAGTTAAAATCTGCTTTTTACTGATCATTTTTAATGGAAAAAAATGTTCCAAAATAAAAGGATAACCTACTAAAATATTCTGAGAAGGAAAGAGTAGGAAGAAAGTCCATTACAGGATCTACAAGGGATATGGACAGAGGAAACCTGCTCAAAGATTGTCATTATTTTTGGATTCACTTAAATGACTTCAGAGAAATACTTTAAGATGATAAGTTAGTTGGCACATTGAAAAAGCTCAAGCAATTTTTGAGAAAGGTTAGGTCCTGAGTAAACTAGAACTTGTAGTTTTATTTTCCTGGGCATGTGAATGCCAGAATGAGGGGAGAGGAAGTCTTTCTGTGTCACCCGTCAAGATCGTGTCACATCAGAATTGTCTTCTGGGCAATCTCGCCAGTAGCTGGAATGAAACCATTAGTGGTGACTCCCATCTCCTGTTAAAATATTTCTCCTGAGGGAGACAGTCCTTGAGTGTTCTCTTTTATGTTAATGTGTCCAGTTCATGAAAAGAACTTAAAATGTAGAAGGGTAGAACGCACATGAGGACTTGCATTCCCGAGTGAGGACAGGGAGCCAAAAGCGGGGAGAAGAGAGAACATGAATCAGCAGGTGTCCCCCTACTTGGTACATCTAAAATGGGAATTTAAATGAGTCTGATAACAAAAATAAAAATAATTACTTTCATTAAAAAGTTCCTCTTGGTCAGCTGTTACAAGGTAAACGGAGATGTGCTAAAAATTTTAAGGGTTTATTTGAGCATAAATTGATGGGAATCAGGTGGCATCCACTATAGCAAATAGAAATGAGCTCCGAGGAATTGTACAAAATGAAAGGCTTCCATAGGCACAAGGGAATGGGAACAAAGAAATGAAGTTAAGAAAAAAAACATGTTGGTTGTTGCAAGGTCACTTTCTTTTATGGGAACAGCCAGGGTCTATCAGGCAGAATAACTAGTGTTGATCAAGGGATTCCGGATTGACTGGTTTAAAATGGCATTTCTGGGAAAGCCAAAACTAAGTCTGTTTGGTGACGTGGCACTTAGCAGAAGCGACCCCATTTTGGGCTGTTTATCTATAAAAGGACAAGGACTGGACCTATTCATTCAGCCTGTACCCCCAGCACCTCATAAATGAGCCCAGTGCCTGGCATGTAGTAGAATCTCAGTAAATAATTGTTGGGTAGTGGTTCTTAAAATACGCCTCAGGCTCTTCCCTCCCCTCCCTCCTTCCCATCCTTCACGCAAAGTTTTACCCGTTCTCTCCCACCACCCTCTGCCTGGGAAGTGAATCTCTCCTCTGATTGTCCAGCAAATATTTCCATGGTGAATTTCAGAAAGAATTCATCATCTATAGACAGTAAAATCTGTTCAAAAATTGGAAGATTAACTTGTCATCTTCTGTCATAAGTTCATCTTTGTGCATTTGAACAATAAGCCTCAGAAAGATAGGGGTTTCACAACTTTGCTTCCTTAATGATTTGAACATAAATAAAGCTGGTGATTGGGTTTTATAAGGAAATGCCTTTTTTAAAAAGATTTTATTTATTTTTAGACAGTGAGAGCATGCAAGCAGGGGGAGGAGCAGAGGGAGAGAGAGAATCCCAAGCAGACTCCATGCCCATGGAGGTTGGCACGGGGCTCAGTGTTGCAACCCCAAGATCATGACCTGAGCTGAAACCAAGAGTTGGATGCTTAACCGACAGAGGCACCCAGGCACCTCAGGGAGATGTCATCTTTCAACTGAAGTAAACTAAAGGGAAGTGGGAAAACCAAGACACCAGGCATATTCTCTTAATGCTTCCATATCTCAGAAACAGGATTTGATAGTGCTGGATGAAATAAGCACATTGATCATTAATAACATACTGATCTCAACTGAGTAATTGATTTTTTTTTTTTTAAGTCCTATTTGGACAAGAAATGTGCCATCCTACACATCTATGTAGGACTTTACCTGAGAAAATGAAAAGTTTGTTAATGGCAAGTGCCATACTATAGCATTAGAATAGGCTTTCCTTTCTGATTGAGAAGAGCTGCATTTGATGGCCGTGAGACTCCTGAAACCATATTTTGCCTTTGGGTTACGCTGAAATTTTTATTAATATTCTTCCCAACTGCAGAATTTGAGTTTCTTGTTTTTTGTTTTTTTTGAGGTCTCACTATATATTCTTCAGATCTGTTTCATTCCCAAGAAGCCACTCTCACCACTACTGATCAACCTTGTTGTCTTTCTAAGGACAGGTCCTTTCAATTTGTTTATATCTCTTGGAAGGGTGTGAGCACAAAGACCAGGACTCCACATCAGTGTGTACATAATGAAACAGCCCCCACTACTCACTACGTTCTCTGTTGGGTTATCACAGTGTTGAAAGTTCATCAGGGTCCCCTCTAACCTCCCCCCCACCCCCTACTTCACAATCAAATAAATCAATGAGGAAGAAAAAATCCACCACATAAATGGTCAGCAGGATATTGGGAGCAGATGAAGGCTGACTTGAAGATTCTGCTGCTGCAGGTCAGGCTTTGAGCTCATGAGCCCTGGCAGTGTTCTGGGTTTTTTTTTCGTTTTGTTTTTGTTTTGTTTAAGAAATCTGGCCTCAGGTGTGATCATGTGTGCCGCCATCTTGATAGCCTTGGCATACTAAGCTCACTTGGCCCAGCTGCTTCTCTGGGTGCTACACAAAAGAGAATGGAATGCATGCCTTTAAAGACTGTGCAAACTTAGGAAGTAAGGGTTCACTCTGGCTTCATAGGTTATGGCAATTTTGCTGTGTCTCTCCAGGAAACCTGGTTTTCAGGGTTACAGAGTAGGGTAACTCTCTTGTCATTTATTACCCATCGCCCCCTTCTAGTAAGATCATGACCGAGGTTCCCTTCATGCTGCGTTCAGAGACATGTGGAAGGTCTCTCCCTCCAAAAAGCCAGCTCTAACTCAGTAGGCACCAGACACTACTTAAGTAGGTGTTGAATCTTGGCAACACTTCTCTGAGACTGGTGCCTTTATCCTCCCATTTTACAGATGGGGAGACTGAGGGAAAGGGAGGTCTTGCCCCAGCTAATCAGCTGAAAAATGACAGAATCAAAATTCAAACCCAGGCAACCTGAAGCCAGAGCCTAAATCTCTCTTAATCCCCAATTCATAAATACCCCACAGAGTGGACATGTACTCCCAAACAACCAAACCCTCCCACTCCTATCATACTTTTATTCTCCTCCTCCTCGTCTTCCTCCTCCTTTGTTGGAAGCAAACTTAAAGGTGCTATCAATTTGGGTTTTTCACTTCAACTTGGATAAATAGAATCCCATCCTTTTACTCTTTAAAACCATCTTAGATTTTGTGTAACTTGATACTTGAACAAAGAACTACTTAAGAAAAAAAAAAAGCAAAGCTCTGTGCTAAAGTTGCATTATCCTCTTGGATGCATGTGTTGTACTTAAGAGCTTACCATCTTCCCCATAAGCCAGTTTGGGGGAGGAGGCAATATGTCTTTGGCCCTTGAATGCTGCTGGCCTCCAAACCTCATTGTGGCAAGTCACTTTTCGAAGCCAGGCTCTAGCTCTAGACAAATGATTGTATGAAGTTTTAAATAAACATACAACATTTACGTTACGCTGTTTCTTGAAATGATTTATCGTCATTTCGTTCTCCTAGTCCTGCTCTCCGGACATAAAAGACATGAGCTTTTGCTGTTTATACAAACCAAATCCTCTGTTTGCTCTGATTAAGCATTCATGGGTCTTTAATACAGCACAGGCTTGAGATTGGGGATTATTCCCTTTGGGAACGGTGGAATTAAATACATTAGCCAACAGAGATAAGCAAGGGTACCAGAGTTTAATTGCCATTAAAATGGATATGGAGGGTAACAAAAATAGAAGGCAGGAAAACAGCCCGTATTCTCCTTCTCTGCCACGGTGGATCAGGGACTTGGGGCCTGTCTAAGCCAGCAAAGCTAATGGCCTGGAAGTTTCAGGGAAAAGAGGGCAATTATATGGGGAGACCAGTTGGTCCTGAATCCCTAGATGCTTTGTGCTGGGGAAGACAACTACTCTGATGTGAGGGGACCTCTGTGTTGCCCACTGTGGAGAGAATTCTGCTCTACCTGGTCTAGGCACAGTTGGCGATCAGTGGAGGAATTAAGTTACCCAAAACTGTCCTGCCTCTCAGAATGCATTTTAGAAATACAGAGAGAGAAACCACCATCTTCTGTGGCCCCCATCAGTGACTGGAGAGAGAGGAAAGTTTCATAGGTAATTTCAATTAGCAGCCTTCCATTTTTTCACAATTTCACAATTGGCAGTCTGTCCGCATTTTCTTTTTCCTATATGTGGATATTGTAAATAGACCTCCTGACGTTCCCCCAGAAGCCGACACTTGGAGGCAGCCATGGCCATGAGATGGGTAACTTGTCCAGTTAGCTCCTATGGAGCAGATATGATGGACTGTTTTGTTGTTGTTGTTGCTCGTGTGTTTTTGTTTTCTTTTTAATATCCCTACGCGTCTGATAGATTTTTCACTTCAATTTGGAAATCTTTAACTTTTCTGGATTTTAAGTTGAAAACCAGACCGGCAGTGCTTTCTTCCAGGGCACATATATTAAAATTGGAAAAACTGGCAGGGTGGGGGGGTGTACACAATGAAGTCTTGCCATTTTGAGCAATGAGAATTAACATAAACACCCCAGAAAATAGGAGTTTGTCAGAATGAGGGAAACCTTGAATTAAAAATACATGGGCTGATTTAATTTATTTGAAATTGGCAAAACTAATTCATAGTGACAGAAAGCAGATCAGAGTTGGCCTGACACCAGGGGAGCGGGGGAGGGCAGTGATGGACTGAAAAGGAGCAGGAAAGCTTCTGGGGGTGTTAGAAATGTTCTTCATCTTAATTGTAGTAGTTGCACAAATTAAACTCCTAATACCACATACTTAAAATTAGTTCATTTTCTCGTATATAAAGGAATTACTAAGCCATGGAAAACCTTTCTGAATCCTCTTTTATGTTTAATAGAAAATGGTTGAACTCCTACTCAAAGAGTCATTAGTGGTAGAATGGATTTTTTTTTTTCCCCCAAACAAAAATAATATGTATCCATCAGCTCTAAGTGCTGTAGCTGACAGGCTGGGCTGAGCTTGCCAACTGCTATCTGAGAAGTTTCGGGCTGGCTCTCCCCCAGGCTGTACACAGTTTTCCTTACTGAGCACAGTGGTGTGATTCGCTCTCCATCATAGATTGCCAGGCACACAAATTAATTGCAAGATGGGCTTTAATCTCCCACATGAACGTGGAAATAAGTATCCGTCAACTTCGTGCCCAGCCCGTCTTTTTTTATTCTCCACATGGCAGTTGGGGAGCAATGCTGGAAGGTTGTCTGTGTTTTTGTTCACGAGGCCAGTTAGATGTGGGACCAGAAAGGTGCTCCAGGTCAGCCCCAGCTCCGAAAAGGAAGTGGCGTCTGTAAGTTGCAGGAGATGCCACGGTGAGCCAGGTACGCTGGTCCACGCAACTGCCGTGGTGGCCAGGCCCTGGGTCCCAGGTCCGAAGGCCACACTGGTTGGGCTGCCCCCTGTCCTGTCGGGCCCTCCCACTTGCCTCCTTCCTGCCCTGGCCAGGCACCAGGTGCTTACCCCCCCCCTTCCCCCTGCAGGACGCGCCCCCTGTGCCCACACTCTCCCCACCGCAGGGGCGCATGGCCCTGGATAGAGTTTGGGTTTTGTGGTTGAACAGTTGACAATGAGCATTCCCCTAGAGGAGAAGCAGCTAGGCCCAGCTATTTCTCTCTGTCTGTGGTCCCTCAGGCTCTTGGAGTGTTTACATGAAACTCCAGGCCAGGGAAGAGAATTTACAACCTTATCATGGAATTTCAGCCGCTCTTGGCTTGGCAGGGTGGGGGGTGGGTGGGTTGATGTGTGTCTCCCTAGCTCCTTTTCCAAAGGAGACTTCTGGTTTCATGTAGGCTAGTGGTTCTTTTCTTTCCTCTCCTCTGCCTGAAGTTCCTCTTTGAAGATTTTCTGTCCTGTTTATTGGGATAACGAGGATTTATTCTT
The DNA here is from genome assembly GCF_011800145.1 of Mirounga leonina. Lineage (NCBI taxonomy): Eukaryota > Metazoa > Chordata > Mammalia > Carnivora > Phocidae > Mirounga > Mirounga leonina. The sequence goes on from NW_023270426.1 coordinate 9,320,243, forward strand.
GATTTCTATGTCAGTATTATTGTCAGGACATGATTACTATAGTTATGGATTCTTTTAAACACCACAAATTAGATTTAATCAATACAAAGATTGCTACAGATCAGTATTTCTCTTTTTAAAAACTTAGCATTTATTAAATTTATAATATTCAGACTAATATTCAGACTATACCTAAGGTCCAAAGGACAATGTATAGTGAATAGAGAGGATAAGTAAAAAACCAGTGTATCCTAACTAGTTCCTTGTAAGATCTTTCAACTCTCCCTGCCTCCCTGCCAACCTACCCACCCACCCAGTGTCCCTCCCTGATCCCCATCCTCTCCTACCCAGAATTCCCAATTAGCAGCTTCTTACTATTAAGCGAATTTACCATGTGCTTCCACCTGTAAAAATGTGGTTTCCGGAATTGTTCATGTTTTTGAGCTTTATATACATAAAATCTTATGAAACATATTCTTTGTGGCTTGTTTTCAAGTAACATTCCATAGCTAAGAGTCCTTCATTCTGCTGCATGTAGCATGATCTAATTCATTCTTCCATTCTGTTGCTGATGGGCATCTAGGTTACTCTCAGTTGCTTCTTTTACAATAGTGCTGTTGTGAATGTTTGTATACATTTTTCCTGACAGGCCGTCTAGAATTTTCTAGGCCTAGGGATCTATAGCTGGGAGTGGAATTACTGGGACACAGCGATGTGCATCTTTATTGTAATGCCTGATTGTTTTCCATACGGGCTGCACAGATTCACTCTCAGGAGCAATGTATGTGGAAATGGTGCCTACCTCAGCTGATAGTTCCTCTTGTCAGGTATTCGTCTTTGCCAGTTGAGTGGTAAGAAAATGGATCCTTACGGTGATTTTAACTTGCATTTCTCCAGGGGTTGCATATCTTTTCGTTGGCCATCTGGATTTCCTCTTCTGTGAAAGGCCTGTTTTCCATTGCCCATTTCCGCTTGTTCATTGTGTATTTTGCAACTATTTTCTCTTGATTTGTGGCATGTCGTGTCACTGTCTTCATGGTAAATTTTGATGAACTGAGGTTCTTAGTTTCAGGTAGTTTCCTTTACCAGTCTTTTTACAGTTGGTTCTTTTTTTGGGGGTCTTATATAAGGAAACCCTCCTTTAATCCTAGGTTATAAAGATAGTCTCCCATATTTTCCAACAGTTTTATAACTTTGTACATTTAAGTCTCCCACCCACCTGGAATTGATTTTCGTATGTGGCGTGAGGTACACACCCAGTTTCATTCTTTACCATGTGGGTATCCAGTTGTCTCAGTAACTTTTATTAAAGTCCCTGAAATGCAATGGCTACCATCAAAAACTGTGTGTGTGTGTGTGTGTGTGTGTGTTTTCTGGGCTCTCTATTTTGTTGCTTTGATCAATTTCTCTATCCCTAATTTGATAACATACTGAATCAACTATTACACTTTCATTGTAAATAGTGATATCTATTAAATTCCCTCTTGACCCCTTGATATTTCACATAAATACTAAAATCGGCTTGTCAGTTTCATGAAAAAAAAATTTCAGGGATTTTTATTGGAATCTTACTGAATCTAAATATCATTTGGGGGAACACTGACACCTTAATGATGTTGAACCTTTCAATCCATGAACATGGTATAGGATTTGATTTAAGTTTTCTCTAATGTATTTCAAAAGATCTTTATAATTTTCTTCATATAAATTGTACATCTCTTAAATTTATTCCTAGAATATTAATACTTTTGATAACATATTAATGATATTTAAAAAGTTAACTATTCATTGGTGGAGTAGAGAAAAGGAATTGTTTTTATGTCCTTTGACTTTTGTATCTAGAAACTTGGAATTCTTTATCTGTAGATTATTTTACTTTACACAGTCATTTTATGTGGGAAAATAGTTTTCTTACTTTCCAATTCTTATACTTATTTATATTTCTTGCCTTAACTGGAGAAAGGTTGAATAGAATTAATAATAGCAGGCAACTTTGTCTTCTGACTTTAAAAGGAATGCTCTCAACATTTCACCATTATATGTAATGTTGTCTGTAGAACCTCTTTATCAGTGGTTAGTAAGTATAGCTCTATTCCTTCTTGGATAAGATGTTTTTATTATGACTATATATTCAATTTTGTTCAACATTTTTTCATTACTGAGATAATCACATGGCTTTTGCCTGTTACTGTGATGAATTTCTGTAGTTGATTTTCTAATGTTAAAATAACATTGCAATGTAGAAGAAAAAACCTCAACTTGATCATGATATATAACTTATTTACTTCATTGGATTTGGTCTACTAATAGTTTCTTAGGATTTTTCTGCCTAATGTTCCAAGTCTTTATTTCATAGAAGCAAAATAATTTCACCAGTGTTTACCCAGCCTCAATGATACTGAACCTGAGGAGACTAACTTAAAAAAAAGACTAACTTATTTGCCCCATTGTGACCTGGCAACGTAGGCGTCAAATAAGTCTTTCATGAGTATCCTAGAATCACTGTATATGCTTGGTGTTTCACTCCCCAAATTTATTCTGTACCCTTTGACTTTTAAATCTTCAATTCATTATCCGAGCAACTTTTCAACCAGCATGAAAGGAAACTAAATTTGAAGGTGATGCTTCAAGGTAAGAGTTGGAGACTCCCAGTTTTCACCTGGTTCCTAAGGACCTTTGGCCGTAAGGAAGCATCTGGATTTTCTATCTACAAAAATGATACAGCCACTTTATTTTTGTGCTTCCAAGTAATTGTGCTTATTAGATTGCCACGCTTGCCTGGCCTTTCCTCACAATTGAATCATCAGCTTTTTTAGGACGGGCTATGCAGGCTCTTGTCCTAGTCGGGTCTGCCCTAGTGCACATGCTCTGTGTTCAGTCCGCAGCGCACGATGCACTCCATAAATAGGGACCAATTGTCGAGGTCTTGAATAAACATGCTGTGAGGGTCAGTGGTAAAAGCCAGTGTCTCAGGCCTTCATGCTTCTCAACAATCACTTAAGAATTCAAAAACATTTGTCTAGCTTTGCAGTGAGACTTCCCACAGGGGCGTAAACAACACTGAGCTAAAGATGCATGCTCTGGAAAATGAAGTAAGTAGCAGAGCCCTCACGTGAATTCCTCAGATACCATGTAGGGCAGGAGATAGGTTCAATCTGAACTTGCCCCCAGTGTCTCTCTTGCTACATGGTCCAGCTGACTTTTAAGAGGAATCAAACCTTTCATTTTGTTAGCGATCCCTTTTGCGCTGAGATCCCTTTTATGGCAGTAGGACTGAGGCCCTTCATTTTATTAGAAGTGTCAGTGGACATGGTTGTTTGGAAATGAGAATGATTGAACAGGGCTATTACGTGGAAGAATTTTTGAAAAGTGAGCACATAGCTAAAACGAACACTATTTTTAAACCTGGATCTATTGACCTTGGGAACCACAAAATCATCATTTACCGACGAATGCTGCGTGGCTTGCCATTGTTCGTGTGAAGGCTGGTGGCAGAACGTAGCCCTCACTAGGGACCCCTGATTGGCTTGTCTGGTAATGGGGCCCACTGCTCCCCATCGAAAACCCTGTTCCACATGCCTTGGTTTCCTACTACAGGATGAAAGGGGTGGGGTCGGGGGAGTGGGCAGATAAAAGCCGCTAGGAGTGAAGGTATCTCTCCAGGGTTCCATGAGAAGCCCTTGAAATGAACTCCTAGAGCAGGGGGAGAAAGGCTGTATGTTACTGATACTGTGATTTAAAATATTCTCGTAAAAGCCTCAAAGATGAGAGACACATATGGATGCCCTATATTAGGTTGAGTTTAATTAACCGTAGGTTATTACCATATCTTGAGTTTGCTTAAAAGACTCCAGCAGAGGGGAGACCAGAAAGACGGGGGGAATACATAAAAAAAGAGTGAAAGAATGAGGAGGGGGATGGAGAGAGGAGAGTTTGTTACACAGTTCTCTCGACTTTGAAGAAGGTTTGAAATTTTCCACACTTTTTTTTTTTTCATTCACTGGTTAAAATGGACAAAAGATAATGGCCTTACATAGTTAACAGAAGTCGCCTTTGGTCCCATTCATGCTTGATGCCATGATGCACCCCTCAGGCTCCCTTCAGGAATGAAAACGTATTCTCCAGCTGCTGGGGGTGCTGCCCACCAAATCCTCTGCCACCAGCCTTTAGATGGGTTGGAGAGGGAGACACTTGACCCAAAGTAGCACACTCTTCCTGGTGTGGCCTCCTCAAGTGACACATTGATGGGTAATCTGGCCCAGTTTCTTACCCCATCCCAGCTGAAGCTTCCATTGAAATGGCCTTGTAGCTCTTGATCTCCCTCTGGCCGATCCTGTATCTGTCCCATCCCTCCCAAAAGCACTTCCTAATAAACTTCCTCTAGGCTTATCTCTGATTCAGTTGGCTTCCTGGGAGAACTGAGCCCTTGATAGTACTATCAACACAGAATCAGAGAAATGGACTGAAGTGCTTTCTCGGTGCAAATGCCTCATTTTATAGGTAAGGAAATTGTACACTAAAGGTGTCCTGTGACTTGTCCTATGACTTGACTGGTCACTTAACCAGTTCTGCTTCAGTGGAACCCACAATTCCTAAATCCCACAGGCCAGGCGATTGCTCTGTTCTCAGCATGTCACTGATTCACATAGGCCCATCTTGAAAATAAGTTGCTTTTGGTCTTGCAGTGTGATGGCCAAGGGGCACTAATATGTCACATCATTTTGACATCTTGTAACACAAGAGTCCGTGGAAGGGCCTTAGCAGCAAGCACGTTTATTGTCATGGATACTTGGAAGGTGAGTGCAGGATTTAGAGATGTCCTCAGAAGGTCAGACTTTTTTGCATTTTTCTGCTACAGTGTGTTCCATATGTTGGCTTTATCTTCCGAGAAGGCTGCTATGGCTCCAGACATCACATCCACCCACAACAAGGCAGAAAAAGGTGTGTGTATTAATAACAGTAACATTATTCATGTAAGTGATGAAGCACTCATTTCTACTTCTGAAAACAGTATTACATTATACGTTAACTAACTAGAATTTAAATAAAAACTGGGGAGAAAAATAACTATCACATTATTAAGTAACTATTTGTTAGTGAGAAAAATCTTCCCCAGAAGCCCCTCAGCAGACTTCTTCTCTGATCCCTCCTGGGTTCTAGACCCATGCTCTAGCTCTAAGGAAGGTTGGGGAACTAGTTAGTATTTAAGGCCTCTCTAGGGAGATGAGCTCTGCTAACAAGGAAGATAGAGGGCTGGAAGGTTAGACAACACGGTGACCACCATATCAGCCTAATTATCATCATGTCACAGTATCTGCTCAACCAAGGAAAGCTGTTGATTAGATGTAATATCATTTAATTAGCATTTGTAATTGATAGCTCCTCACCCAGGGGACTTCACTGGCCAGATGAAGTGGCCTATAATTGAAGCACAAACTTGAAACATGAGTTTCCTCGCCTCCCTCTTCGCCTCCCTCTTCGCCTCCCTCTTCGCCTCCCTC
>NW_023270426.1:9325732-9344117 GCF_011800145.1 Mirounga leonina
TTTTTTTTTTCAACCCAGAGATGAACCTACACTGACAGATCATAATCTCCCCAAGTGCGTAGTTTTCCTTAGGGTTCACTCTTAGTGTTGAATAGTCTATATGTTTGGATAAATGTATCACGACGTATATCCATTAGAATATCATGCCAAGTATCTTCTCCACTCTAAGAATCCTCTGCGCTTTGCCTATTTATTTCTTCCCATCCCCAACCTTGGCAGCTACTGATAGTTTTACTGTTGCCAGAGCTTGGCCTTTTCCAGAATTTGTATTTTTGTATTTCCCTGAAACAGAGACACAACTACTTTCTTGAAAAAAGGAGGTAACTTATATGAACTAATTAATATGCAATTTTTACTTGCTCAATGCAAGCTATTTTTAGATGTAATCAAATCATTAGGATATTAAGACTAAGAAAAGTGAGTCTGTGGAAGTAATTGGATTAACTTGTGTATCAAACTTTAGAACATATGATTAGAGGAAAAATAGCAAATCTAGGACAGAACATGCTAAGAAAAATAAACAGCCATTTTACATGTTAACAAAGTGGACTTGGTGGGGGCAGGAGAATGAAACACAAATAATTGGAGGTTTTCCACTTCCCTTTATCTGTGACTGAAAGTTCTCCACCATCTGTCACCAGGAGATAGAACTTGTCTACTCCTCTCTTTGTATTTAGCTCAAGGAGCCTTGGTTTGATACTTTGTAATTCCCCACCTCTATCTCCAATAAAGAGATTGGTATTGTTCATTATTGTATTATCCAAAATGCCTAGCATGGTTCTTGGTTTTCTGGTAAATGTATATTGATTATTTTAGACACCACAAAAAAACTAGGCAGAGCCGGAATGAATGCAAGTTCACGGGGTATACAGTTACCAGTGACCCAACTACAATGTAAGGAGAAGTTATTGTCCTAAATGTTTGGTTTGAACCCTCTTTTTTTTTTCTTAAAAAACACAATCCAATAAAATAAAACTGTCCAGCATATCCCCAGCAGCTCCCCCACTTCATGCAGCTACTAAGAAGCAGGATACCTATAGTCAAAAATGGCTGCCGAGGTTCGGGGAGGAGCTGAGGCATAAAGGTGGGATGTGGAGCACCCCCACTAGATTATAAAACCCTTGAGGGCAGGGACTCTGTCACAGTCACCCTTATGCAAATCACTGATGCTGGATACTAGCACATCGAAGAATGTCAGTCATTGTTTGCAGTTGGTACTGATGTTGTCTTTCCTCCTTTTTTCTCTCTCTGCTACTTTCCTTTCTTTCTTTCTCTTTCTTTCTCTTTCTCTCTCTCTCCTTTCTTTTTTTCTTAAAGATTTTATTTGGGGGAGAGAGAGAGAGCACAAGCTGGGTGAGGGGCAGAGGGAGAAGCAGGCTCTCCGCTGAGTGGGGAGCACCATGTGGGGCTCCATCCCAGGACTCCAGGATCATGCCCTGAGCTAAAGACAGACGCTTAACTGACTGAGCCATCCAAGCGCCCCTATCTTTCTTTTCCTTGTCTTCACTCCATCACTATAAAAAGTGTATCCCTCTCCTTTTTCTTCAACACCTGCCTTCCTGCCTGACAGTGGAAGAAGAGACACCATGTAACCTTGCCAGTGGCAAGCAGGACAAAGTCGGTTAGGAAGAAAGATGTCTTGACTCTGGAGGATCTTAAACCCTGAGACAGGTTGATGAGAAAGACTGTAGGGTTTGTCCCAGAGATCTTTGGGTTGTGTTGATTGCAGAAAATTTGTACAATCTTGGGGTTTATAAAGGAGAAAATAATCACCATACTCACCCCATGTAAAAAGAGCTACAGTTAGTTTTTTAGTGTATTCTTTGGTCTTTTAAAAAATGTATCTATTCATATAATCATTCATTCAACAAATTCTCAATAGATGCCTATCAATATTCTATGCAGAAATAGACAATAAATAATCATAAAAGGAAAGTAGTGTTGTATAGTAAAATGTATTAAGGGCACAGAAAAAAATAGTGCACGTTGAGTAAGGTGGTCAGGGAGGCTGGGACAGAAAGGAGGGCATTGCGTTTTTTTTTTTAATAGAGAAGAGATATAGTTTCATTTGTGGGATCCTTGATTTTTAAAATTTATTGAGATATAATCAACATATAACATTAACTTCCAGTGTACAGCAATGATTTAATATTTGTACTGAGAAGTGACCACAGTAAGTCTCATTAACATTTGTCACCCTACGTAGTTAAAAATTTTTGTGTGCACAATAAGAACTTTCAAGATTAGCTCAGTAGCTTTTAAATATGCAATACAGTATTAACTATATTCACCATGCCATACCTTTCATCCCCACGAAATTTGTACCTTCTGACCCCCTTCAACCATTTCACCTACCTTTCCACCCCTGGCAACCACTAATCTGTTCTTTGTATCTATGAACACACAAAAATGGCGTTTTTTGTTTCCCTTTTTTTTAAATTCCACATGTGAAATACAGTATTTGCCTGCTTGACTTTGCATAATGATCTCAAGGACCATCCATGTTGTTGGAAATGGCAAGATTTCATTTTCATTACTGAATAATATTCCATTGTGCATCTATGCCACATCTTCTTTATCCATTCATTTGGCAGGGGACACACAGGCTATTTTCATGTCTTGGTCATTGTAAATAATACTGCAATAAACATAGGGGGCATATACCATTTCGAGTTAATGTTTTCATTTTCTTTGAATAAATACCTGGAAGACAGCTGCATTATACGGCAGTTCTATTATAAATTTTTTGAGGAAACTCTGTACCATTTTTCCTACTGGTTGCACCAGTTGACATTCCCACCCAAGTGCACAGGTTTCTCTTGATTCTCCATCCCCGCTAATTGTTATTATTATTTCTTGTTATTTCTTGTCTTTTTCATACTAGACCTTCTCACAGGTGTAAGGTGATATCTCATTGTGGTTTTAATTTGCATTTCCCTGATGATGAGTGACGTCGAGCACATTTTCATTTATTTGTTGGCCAGTTGTCTGTCTTCCTGGGAGAAATGGCTACTCAGCTTTTCAGTCAATTTTTAATTGGACTATTGGGGATTTTTTTTTTCTTTTTTCTTTTCTTTTCTTTTTTTTTTTTTTTTTTTGCTGTTGAGTTGTTTAAGTCTTTATATCTTTTAGATACTAGACCCTCACCAGATACTTGACTTGCAAATCTTCTCCCATTCAGGAGGTTGCCTTTTCATTTTGTTGATGGTTTCCTTTGCTGTGTAGACACTTTATAGTCCCACTTACTTATTTTGACTTTTGTTGCCTTTACTTTGGTATCAAATTTAAAAGTTCATTGCCGGGACCAATGTCAAGGAATTTATCCTGTTGTCTTCTAGGAGTTTTATGGTTTCAGGCTTACATTCAAGTCTTTAATCCATTTTGAGTTATTTTTCTGTATGTTGTATGAAAGTGGTCCAGTTTGATTCTTTTGCTTGTGGCTGTCCAGTTTTCCCAGTACTGTTTATTCAAAAGGTCATCTGTTTCTCCTTGTATATTATTGGCTCCTTTGTCATAAATTAAATGACCATATATGCATGGGTTTATTTCTAGGCTCTCTGTTCCTTTCCATTGATCTATGTGTCTACCAGAGCTTTGCTTTACAGTTTGAAATCAGGGAGAATGATGCTTCCAGCTTTGCTGTTCTTTCTCAAAATTGCTTTGGCTATTTGGGGTCATTCGAGGATCCATACAAATTGTAGGATTATTTATTCTGTTTTTGTGAAAAATGCCCTTGGAATCTTCTTCTTTTTTTTTTTTTAAGTAAGCTTTATGCCCAATATGGGGCTTGAACTTACAACCCTGACATCAAGAATCACACGCTGTACTGATTGAGCCAGCTAGGCGCCCATTTCCTCCCCCCACCCCCACTCCCCCCCATTCCCCCCCACTGCCTTTTCTTCTTTTTTGTCATTGGAATCTTGATAGGGATTGCTTGGAATTTGTGGATTGCTTTGGGTAGCATAGACATTTTAACCATACTCTGTGAATCCATAAGCATGGAATATCTTGCCACTTAATGTTATCTTTCTTTTTTTTTTTTTCATGAACATCTTGTAGTTTTCGGCATACAGGTCTTTTAATTTCTTGATTAAATTTGCTCCTAGGTTTTTTTTATTATTATGAATGAGATTATTATTTTTTTTTTTTAAAGATTATTTATTTATTTATTTGACAGAGACAGAGATAGCGAGAGCAGGAACACAAGCAGCGGGAGTGGGAGAGGGAGAGCAGGCTTCCCACCGAGGAGGGAACCCGATGTGGGACTCGATCCCAGGACCCTGGGATCATGACCTGAGCCGAAAGCAGACGCTTAACGACTGAGCCACCCAGGCGCCCGAATGAGATTATTTTCTTCATTTCTCTCTGATAGTTCATTAATAGTATACAGCAACACAGCAGTTTTTTGTATATCGATTTTTGTATCCTGCAGCTTTACTGAATTTGTTGATGATTTGTAACATTTGTTTTGTGTGGAATCTTTAGGGTTCTCCCTATATAGTATGATCTTCATGGAGGGATGATTTTACTTTTTCCTTTTCTCTTGGGATGTCTTTCTTTTTCTTGCCTAATTGTTCTGGCCAGGACTTCTAATACTGTGTTAAAAAAAAGTGAACGCAGGGGGCATCCTTATCTTGTTTCTGATCTTTGAGAATAAGGTTACAGCTTTTCATCATTAAATATGATGTTAGCTGTGCACTTGTCATACATGGCTTTTCTTATGTTGAGGTACATTCCCTCTATACCCACTGTGTTGACATTTTTTATCATGAAAGATGTTGAATTTTATCAAATGGTTTTTCTGCATCTATTGAGATGATCATAGAACTTTTATCCTTTATTTTGTTAATGTGTTGTGTCACATTGCTTAATTAGTGGATGTTGAACCATCCTTATATTCCTGCAATAAATCCTACTTGATCATGGTATATTATATATTTAATGTATTATTGAATTTGGTTTGCTAATTGTTTTAGTGTTTTTACATCTGTGTTCATCAGGGATTCCTTGTAATTTTCTTTTCTTGTGGTATCCTTGTCTGGTGTTGGCATCAGGCTGACGCTGGCCTCGTAAAGTTAGTTTGGATATGTTCCTTCTTTTTTCATTTTTTTGGGGGACAGTGTGAGAAGTATTGGTATTCTCTGAATGTGTGGTAGAATTCACCAATGAAGCTGTCTGCTCCTGGACTTTGACTTACTGGGAGGTTTTGGATTACTGATTCAATCTCTTTACTAATAGTTGTTCTGCTCTGGGTTTTGGGTTTTTTTATTTTGTTTTGCTTTTGTTTTTTATGATTCAGTCTCGGTAGGTTGTCAGTTTCTGTTAGGTTGTCCAAATTGTTGGTATATATTGGCTCATAGCAGCCTCTTAAGATTTTTTTCTGTTTCTGTATCAGTTGTAATATCTCCTCTTTGATTTCTGATTTTATTTAAGTCACTTCTCTTTTTTCTTGATGAGTCTAGCTAAAGGTTTGTCAATTTTATCTTTTCAAAGAACCAGCTCTTTGATCTTTCCTACTGTTTTTCTTTTTTTTTTTTAGTCTCTATTTAAATTTTTCCACTCTGATCTTTGTTACTACTTTTTTCTACTAACTCTGAACTTCACTTGTTCTTTTTCTAGTTGCTGAAGGTGTGAAGTTCAGTTGTTTATTTGAGATTTTTCTTCTTTATTGATGTAAGTGACTTACTGCTACCACCTTCTCTCTCGCAACTGCTTTTGGTCCATTCAAAAGCTTTGGCCTTTCATGTTTCCATTTTCATTTTTCTCAAGTTATTTTTTAATCTTCTTTTTGATTTCTTCTTTGACCTTTGTTGTTCAGTAGGTGCTGTTTAATCTTCACATACTTGTAATTTTCCAGTTTTGTTCTTTAAATTAATTTCTGGCTTCTTACCATTGTGGTTAGAAAAGATGCTGATAGGGTCTCATAGGATTTCAATGTTACTAGGTTTATTAAGATTGTGTGTGTGTGTGTGTGTGTGTGTTTTCCCACCCAAGATCCACCCTGGAGAATATTCCATGTGTGCTTGAGAAGAATGTGTATTCTGATGCTTTTGGATGGAATGGTGTGTATGTCTGAGAAGTCCATCTGGTCTAACATGTCATTTAAAGCCAATGTTTCTTTACTGTGGGTTGTTGGTTTTTTTTTTTTTTTTTGGTCTGGATGATCTATTCATTGATGTAAGGGGGCATTAAAATCCCCCACTAATACTCTAAAGCTATCTATTTCTTCCTTTAGGTCTGTTGCTATTTTCATTAGACTTTGGGTGCTCCTAAGTTGAGTGAATAAATATTTACAAATGTTATAAGCTCTTCCTGGATTGACCCCTTTATCATTGTGTAATTCCCTTCTTTGTCTCTTATTACAGCCTTTCGTTTAAATTCTATTTTGTCCAAGTATAGCTGTTACAGCTTTATTTTGGTGTCGATTTCATGGAACATCTTTTTCCATCCATTCACGTGTGTGTATCCTTACTAGTGAAGTGAGCATCTACAGGCAACACATAGATGAGTTAGGATTGTGATTCTAAGTGGTTTGATCAGGGAAGGCCTTATGAAAAAGGTGGTATTTGAAGAAAGATGTGCTTTGAATCATTTCAGACAATCATACAAGTTTCTTTGATGATAATGTTACTCTTTCAAACATGCTTATTTCATAGATGAACATTATTCTATATTTGGAATAAGCATAATTTTATTTAACCCTATGGTTGATCCCTTATATCAATACTGTTTATTTTTTTTCAGTACTATCAATAAATATAGCATCTGTGACATCTTTATTCAGGTGTTGCAATTAACAATATAAAGGTGAGCTTTATCTCAGAAAAGATGAAACAGCAGTAAGGTAAAAATGTTAAATTTTTGTTAAATGTTGCAAGATTTTCCCAGCTGTCATTTACTTTCAATCTGTTGATAATGTGTTTTTAAAATATTTATCAAGATTTTGGTTAAAAATCTATATATTCATTGTTGAAATTTTAGAAAACAAAAAAAAGCAAAAGAAAAGTTGAAATACCCATCTTCCACCCTCAATCATATTTTGTCAAAATACATACTTAGTTTGTATTTTGTTTGTAGTTTGTTAGTTTGTATCATATTAAACATACTGTTACAATTTTCATTTAAATAACTGAACATTTTTTAAGTTTTTAAGTGCTTTACTTAGAAATATATTTTAAGTTACCATTTTTAAAGTACTCTTTTATAACATAATTTTGTAATAAGTGTAGACACTTCATAGTTTGGCCATTGCATAAACTACCCCATTTATAAACTGAAATGTCTAATTTATCACTATTATAAAATCCTTTCACATACGTCCTTACACACAACTCTTATTATTTCCTTCTATAATAAAGACCTAAATCTTTCATCTGTGTTGCAAATATTTTCCCTAGTTTGTTGCTTTCCTTTTAGTTTTATTTATGTTGTTTTTTGACTTGAAGAAATTAAATCTATCAGTTCTTTCCTTAAGGGATTCTTCTTTTATGTTTTCAAAGACCTTTAGCACCCTGAGGTTTTTGGGTTTTTGGTTTTTTTTTTAAACTCTTTTTTTCCCTGGTGGGATTTATTTTGGCCTATGGTATGACATTTACTGAACTGACTTTATTTCTTTTGGAATAGTTATAGTTTGGTTAACCTTCAATAAGACTTTCTTTTCTTTATTTTGTTATTCTGTCAGTCAGGACTGACCTGAATACTCTTTCAAACCATATGTAGGAGCAAAAGTGGTGCTTCTATTGACATTCCAAGTATTGACATCTTGGGCACAGGAAGCTGACGGATTATAAAAGGGAAAAAATTGTTTTAAGGAGAAGAAATCAGTATGTAGAATTAAAAATTTTTAATGAGACTTGTTAGGAAAAGCTCTAAATGCATACTTCCGGGTGAAAAAATTTTAATAGAACCATGAATTTCAAAACACCATGTTATAGCTTTTTAGGAGTTGTACAAACTAGATTCACAACCTATGGAAAGTTGTTGTAGCCATTAGGACTTCCGTAAATGTATCAAGGAGTACTCTCTCATTGCTTCCAGAATATCAAGAATATAATAATGAGAGCTGCCATTTAGTGTACTCTTACCATAAGCAAGGCATTGTGCCAAGCACTTCACATGTGGTACTTATTTAATCCACACAGTGTTCTAGAAGGGAGATGTTATTAGGATCCCTCCTTCCCAGATGAGGAAACGGAGCCTTAGCAGAGTAGAAAGTTTCTGAGATCCCACAGCTAGCCATCTATATGGAGAGGACTCCTCAACTTTTCCTTTGCTTTTTTTTTTTTTTTTAAGATTTAATTATTTGAGAGAGAGAGACACCCAGGTTGAGGACCAGAGGGAGAGAATCTCAAGCAACTCCCCACTGAGCATGGAGCCTGACACAGGGCTTGATCTCAGGCCCCTGAGATCATGACCTGAGCCAAAATCAAGAGTCGGCCGCTCAACCACCTGAGCCACCCAGAAGCCCCCCTGAACTTTTTCTACACAAAATTTACTCGGTGCAATAGTAAAAATAAAAACCGGGAGTGTCCTCATTGGATACGTGATACGATGTTGCCAGCTTTTGTTCTCTAGGATATGCCTGAAAAATTCGAGGTGGCTTAAGGTATACCTGACCAGTAACAACTATATTTGATAAGTGAATCATATTTTATAAAGTATGTTCACCCACAGAAGTGATGGTTACAGCATAACTCCTTTGAAGGGCATATGGTTGGGGTCATTACCATTTGGACAGCTGAGAAAGCAGAGGTGCTAAAAGGTTAAGTGGCAGAGTTTTAACTTAAAACCATGACTTAACAACTCTGCCATCAATGATTCCCCTGATTTACACAATGCAAGTTTGGGGGATTTCTCTTAGGGAATTTACTTGATCCAAACCTCAAAGTATTAGGACTTTGTTGTCCTTGATATTCTCTGACTATGAATTTTTCCACAACTAACATGCTGTATTTTTAAGTTCTCACTACTGTTATGACCTAGGCTATCTGATGCTTTGTTTTACATATTGAATATGAAATACTATGTATGCTCTTTCATCTAGTTCATCCTCTAGTGAATGAATTATGTTGTTTGGACTTGTCCATTTGATGTGTCTTTTGAGGACCGAAAACAAAATTTATGTAATGTTAATCAACATATTAAAGATGTGAATCCTTAATACTTCATTATCACTACCTTCATTTATTTGGTACTGCATATATATTTATACAAAAAAAAGACTTTGCTCTATGTAGAAATATAGAAAAATTACAATAAGCGCATTGACAACAGCAACTTATGAGCACTTCGCAAGAAAGAACAGTAATGTTACAGGGAATAATTAACAAAAGGGCATTCTTAAGGTTTGTTTGAATCTTTCATGGCCTGTTCAAATGCTACCTCCTCTGACCTTCCTGCTCTGAAATATTCCTCTCCTCTGAGTACCATTACAACAGAGTTTGTAACATCAGAGAGGGAGGAAAACCAGGAGAGACTCAACTCTAGGAAACAAACTGAGGGTTGCTGGAGGGGAGGGGGAGGGGAGATGGGGTAACCGGGGGATGGGCATTAAGGAAGGCATATGTTGTGATGATCACTGGGTGTTATACACAGCTGATGAATTATTGAACTCTCCATCTGAAACTAATGTTGTACTGTATGTTGGCTAACTGAATTTAAATTAGAAATAAGGTAATCATTAAATAATCAAAAATGGAAAATGAAAAAAAATTTTTAACAATGCATGGTAGCACTAAAACCATGGTACACCTTGTAGAGTGGTGAGCTGTAAACATGTCTGTTTAGATTACAACCTCTTTTGGGGTGGGATCCATGTCCTTGTCTTTTTCTCACTATAGCCTATTGCTTGATACAAAAAGTGAAATTAAAAGGTGATCAAGGTTTAAATAGTAAACAAATGGATAATCCTAATTGAAGGGCTTCGGTGGATAAACAGTTAACATATGGAGCATACTAAACCAGAATGCAAGTATACCTTAATTAAAGCTAGCTCTAAAATAAAAAGGGCAATTTAAATATTTTTAAATAGAACAGAAAATTAAATCTGTTATGGTAGAAATAGGATATGAATTATAACTTAAGATTATATAAAATTTCTGTGAACAAATTAATGTATATTTTCCACCATTAGTTTAAGACTCTGATACCAAGGTCAAAACTTGATCTACAAAAATCTAATGCCGGGGGAGGAGAAGTAAAAGTGTAAAGTTTAGGAAATACATTGAAGATAAGTTGTCATATTAAAAAAGAGTGTTATAATTTTAAGGTTTTATGTAAGTCTTATGGTAAGCACAGGGGAAAATATTACCTAAAAATATGATAAAGAAGTTAAAGCATACTAATACCAAAAGACATCAAAATGAGAAAAGGACAACAGGACAAGAACCAAGGAATAATGCGTCTAGAAAACAACCACAAAACAACTGACTGAATGGCCATACTAAGTCCCTACATATGAATAATTACGTCAAACCTAAACATGAAATTCTCCAGTCAACACACACAGAATGGCTGGTTGGATTAAAAAAAAAAAAATGCAGTGATATTCTCCCTACAAGAGAATCACTTCAGCCTTAAAAGATACACATACATTGAGAGTGAAGGATTAGAAAAAGTCATTTCAAGAAAATGGTAACAAAAATAAGCAGGGGCAGCTATACTTACATCACACAAAATACAAATGGTAAAAAGAGGCAAGGAAGGTCATTAGATAATATTAAAGGGACCAATCCATCAAGATGATAAAACAATTGTAAATATTTATGCGCCAGACATCAGAGACATACATAGATAAAGCAAAAACTAAGAGCCAATAAGAGCAATAAACAGTAATGCAATTATAGTTGGGATCTTTAATACCTACTCAAAAATGGATAGATCATCCAGACAATCAAAAGGAAACAGTCATTTTGAATAAAACTAAAGACCCAATGGACCTAACAGGCATATACAGAACATTCTATCCAACAATGAAATATACATTGTATTGTCAAGCATACATGGAACATTTTCTAGAATAAATACTATGTTAAGCCGCAAAACAAGTCTTAGGAAATTCAGAAAGATGGAAATCATACCAAGTATCTTCTCTGACCACAATGGCATGAAACTAGAAATCAATAACAAAAGAAAACCCAGAAAATTCATGAACCCATGGAAATTAAACAACAGTTAACTGAACATTCAATGAATCAAAGAAGAAATTAAAGGGGAAATAAAGCTCCTTGAGACATTGAGAAGGAAATACGACATACCAGAATTTTTAAGATGCAGCAAAAGCAGTCCTAGGAGGAAAGTTTGTAGCAATAATACCAGCATTATGAAAGCGGGAAGATCCCAAATAAAAAACCTAACTCTACCCCTTCAGGTACTATAAAAGCTAGAATAAATCAAACCGGAAGTTAGCCCAAGGAAAGAAATAGTAAAGCTTTAGAGCACAAATACATGAAACCAAAAAAAAAACCCCAGACAAGATTAAACAAACTAAGAATTGTTTCTTTGAAAAGGTGAAGTTGATAAGTTCTTAGGTAGAATAACCATGAAAAAGAGAAAACATAAGTTAACAAACAGCACAGTAATACAAAGGATCATAAGAGGTTGCTATGAACAACTCTAGGCCAATAAACTGGACAACCTAGAAGAAATATAAAAATTGTTAGAAATCTATAATTTACCCAGACTGAATCAGGAAGAAATAGAAAATCTGAATAGACCAATTACGAGTAAGGGGACTGCATCAGTAATAAAAAAAAAAATTGCCTAACAAAGAAAAACCCAGGATTAGTTACCTTCACTAGTGAATTTCAGCAAACATGTAAAGAATTAACCCAATCCTTCTCAAACTCTTCAAAAAATTGGAGAGGAGGATTCCCTCAAACTCATTTAATAAGGCCAGCATTATCCTGATACCAAAATCAAAAAAGGACACTACTGGAAAAGAAAACTACAGGCCAATATCTCTGATGAATATAAATGCAAAAATTCTCAGTAAAATACTAGCAAAGCAAATTCAACAATTTATTGAAAGCATCATTCACCATGATCAAGTGGGATTTATCATGGGGATGTAAGGATGGGTCAACATTAACAAATTAATCAGTGTGCTACATCACATTAATAGAATGAGAGAAAAGAATCACATGAATATCTCCGTAGGTGTAAGAAAGTATTTGACGAAATCGAATGTTAATTTATGGAAAAAAAGTATTGTCAAATTAGGCCACCAGGAACATAACATAGCAAAGGCTGTATATGATAAGCCCACAGCTAATATCAGACTCAATGGTAAAGGATTGAAAGGTTTCCTTCAAGATCAAAAACAAAACAATGATGAAAGAAATTGGAGAAGACACAAACAGAAAGGTATACGTGTTTATGGATTGGAAAAATTAATATTCTCAAAATGTCTGGGGCGCCTGGGTGGCTCAGTCGGTTAAGCGTCTGCTTTTGGCTCAGATCATGATCCCAGAGTCCTGGGATCGAGCCCCACGTCTGGCTCCCCGCTCAGCGGGGAGTCTGCTTCTCTCCTTCCCTCTGCCTCTGTCCCCAGCTTGTGCACTCTCTTTCTCAAATCAAACCTTTTTTTTTTTTTTAAATGTCAATACTGTTAAAAGCTATCTATAGATTCAATGCAATGTCTTTCAAGATTCCAATGGCATTTTTTTTAACAGAAGTTGAGAAAAGATTCCTAAAATTTATATGGAACCACAAAAGACCAGGAATAGCCAAAGATATCCTGAAAAAGAAAAACAAAGTAGGAGATATCATACTACCTGATTTCCAGCTATATACAATAAGGCTATGCTCACCAAAACAGTATGGTATTGGCATAAAAACAAATAGACCAATGGAAGAGAATTGAGAGTCCAGAAATTAACCCAGGTATATACAGTTAACTAATATTTGACAGAGGAGTCAAGAAAAAACTCAGTGGAGAAAAAATAGTCTCTTCAGTAAGTGATGCTGGGAAAATTAGATATTCACATGTAAAAGAATAAAAATGGAGCTATAGCTCATGCCACTCCCCAGAATTAAAGACCTAAATGTAAGATGACAAATGAAACTCCTAGAAGAAAACCTAGGAATAAAATTCCTTGCTATGGGTCTTGGTAATGATTATTTGGATATGACACCTAAAGCATAAGCAACAAAATAAAAGATAAACTAGAAAGTTTCTTTAAAGCAAAAGAAACCAGAAACAAAGTGAAAAGACAACCTGCAGAGTGGGGGAAAATATTTGCAAACCATGTGTCTTTAAAAAATTACTAAAACTGAGAAACCTTTAGCAAGATGAAGAGGAAAAGAAGACTCACATAACACCAGAAATGAAAGAAGGGACATTAATATTTTTATATAAATAAAAGGTACTATAAGATAGTGGTATAAATCTGCACAAATAAGCTGGATAAGCTAAAAGAAAGAAATGCCTAGAAATACACAACCTATCTAGATGATCATGAACCACAAGGAAATAGGAGTAAACCTATAATTAGTAAAGATATTGAATCTAATGAAAGGTTAAGGACCAAACGACTTCATTGGTGAATTTATCAAATATTTAAAGAATTAAGAGCAATCACCTGCAGACTCTTCCAAAAGAATTGAAGAGGGTGGTAAACTCATGCAGTGAGACAGCATTAACCTGATAACATCAGACAAAGACACTCCAAGAAAACTGTAAACCAGTATCTCCAAAAAGCATTGACACAAAAAACCTCAATAAATTACTAGTGAACAGAATTGAACAATACATTAAAGGGATTATAAACTATGACCAAATGGGATTTATTCCTGAAATGAAATGATGATTCAGCATATAAAAACTAATCTATGTAATACACCACTTAAAAAGAACAAAGGAAAAAAAAATCATCTCAATGCAGAAAAAGGTGACAAAATTCAACATGCTTTCATGATAAAAACAACCAACATACTGGAAACTGAAGGAAACTTCCTCAACATAAAAAAGCCCTTAAGCGGGGGCAGCCTGGGAGGCTCAGTCATTTAAACGTCTGCCTTAGGCTCAGGTCATGATCCCAGGGGGTCCTGGGATCGAGCCCCTCATTAGGCTCCCTGCTCAGTGGGGAGCCCTCTTCTCCCTCTCCCTCTGCCCTTTCCCAACCCCCCTTCCCACTCATGCTCTCTCTCTAATATAAATAAATAAAAAGGTTTTTTTTAAGCCTTTATATGGAAAACCCAGAGCTAATGTCATATTGAATGGTGAAAGATGAAAAGTTTCTTCTAAGATCAGGAGCAAGAAAAGGATGCCCACTTTCACCACTTCTGTTCAACACAGAACTGGAAGTTCTTGCCAGAAGTAAACGTATTGCTATTCATACTTGACCTGATCGTATACATAGAAAACTCAAAAAATTCCCTGAAAACTATTAGAACTAATGAATGAATTCAGCCAAATTAAAATATACAAAATATACAAAATGAGTTGTGTTGCTATACACCAACAATTAATGATGAAATGAAGAGGACAGTTCCATTTACAATAACAACAAAAACAATATTTAGGAAAAAATTTAACCAAGGAGGCAAAAGAGTTGTACTACAAAACTACAAAATATTGCTCCAAGAAGAGAGGACATCAATAAAGGCAAAGACCTCTTATATTTATGAATTAGAATATTCCTAAAAGAGCAATACTACTAAAAGTGTTCTATAACACAATCCCTATCAAAATCCCAATGACCTTTTTTTCTAGGAATAGAAAAACACATCCCAAAATTCATAAGAAATCTCAAAGGACCTATAAAAGAGCCAAAACAATCTTTTTTAAAAATTTATTTTTTTTTTTGAGAGATCACCAGCAGGGGGGAGGGGTAGAGGGAGGAGCAGACTCTCCGCTGAGCAGGGATCTTGACGCAGGACTAGATCCTAGGACCCTGGGGGCGTGACCTGAGCCGAAGGCAGACACTTAACTGACTGAACCACCCAGGTGCCCCTAGCCAAAACAATCTTGAAAATGAAGAACAAAGTTGGAGTTCTCATACTTCCTGATTTCAAACCTTATTATAAATCTACAGTAATCAAAACAATGTAGTACTAGCAACATGACAGACCAATAGACCGATGGAATAGAATAGAGACCTTAGAAGTAAACCCTCACATATATAGTTCATTGATTCCCACCAATGGTATCAAGATCATTAGTGGAGAAATAACAATCTTTTCAACAAAAACAGCTGAGAAAACTAGATATTCCCATGTAAAAGAATGAAGGTGGACCCGTATCTTAAATGATATACAACAATTAAGTCAAATTGGAATCAGACTTAAAATTAAGAGGTAAAATCATAAAACTCTTAGAAGAAGACATAACATGGGGCCCCTGGGTGGCTCATTGGGTTGAGCCTCCAACTCTTGGTTTTGGCCTAGGTCATGATCTCAAGGTTGTGGGATCGAGCCCCCATGGGGCTCCATGCTCAGCGCAGAGTCTGCTCGAGATTCTTTTCTCCCTCTCCCCCTGCCCCTCTGCTCCTATCCCAGCTCACGCACATGCTCTCCTCCTAAAATAAATAAGTAAATAAAATCTTAAAAAAGATGTAGGGAAATGATCACAACATTGGATTTGGCACTGATTTCTAGGATATGACACCAAAAGCAAAGGCCATGAAAGAAAAAAAATTAGAGGACATCAAAATTAAGCACATCTGCAGGAAGGACATACTCAACAGAAAAGGAAGAAATTGTTGGAACTCTGAGCCATCTACCTAGAGGAGGGCGCTGGGGCTTTTCTCTTCCCTTCCTTTTCTTTTCTCACCCCATTCCTCCCCTCTTAGGGGATCCAAGTGTGGAGGGTTCTCAGGTACTTAGTCATATCCATAGTGCCTCGAGAGGGAGAGACTCAGCTCATTCTCGTATTGAATGTCTGCTAAAATTGGGACTTGCCAATCGTAACTTGCTGAGCAGGGGTGAGGGGAGCCTTGGTGAGAGAGGGTAGGGTGGGGACAGAAATGGGCAGCCTGTATCCCTTCCAGATGTGTGAGCATCCCACAGGTCAGGGGATGCTGCCGAAGGGAGTGGGTCTGAGCCAACTTGCTGGAACCCACAGAAAAGCCACGAATGAGAGGCTACGGGTTGTGGCCCTGCCCCCACCCCAGGGATCAGAGTTGAGGAGCGTGAAAGAGGTCAGGCTGGACCTGGATGCTCCGTATCTGAAAACAGTACAGCAGAGGGTCCGCCAATTCCTCACTCTCCAGCCCATAAGGAAATCTTCCATGTGGGACCCAGGACAGAGCTGCCTTTCGACCGGCTACGAAGAGTGCGTCAAATGCCAGCCTGTTAGAGAAGCTGCAACAGCCCCAAAGAGGAAGATACACTCGCAGCCAGACAGATAAGTGTGTCCCTTTACCTTCCCTCTCTCATGTCCTCGGGTCTATGAGAAGAGGTAGAGCCAAGAAGAGGAAGGAGGTGGAGGTTGCTAGAAACTCACCTGACCATACCCTAAGAATCCCCCAACTCACAAGCCTAGTCTGGGATAGAAGTGGAGTGGAGGTTCATGATGGAGTAATGGAGTGATTTGAAAAATTATTTTTTCAATACGTAATACATTTATAATGTATAATTCCTTTGAAAAGGAATTAAAGGTTGCAGGATGAAAAGTCTACTTGCCACACCAGTGTCCCAATGAATTAGGGGCTCATCAGTCCTCACTAAAGGAAAATCAGCATGTTCAGATTCTTGGGCATCCTTCTAGAGATACACTCTGCATGCACAAGCAACAGTCATTGTTAACCGTGTTGGGTTTTCCACTTAAAAGTATAGGAAATGACTGCAATAAGATACTTTGTACCCACCTACCAGAATGGATAAAATAAAGATTGACCCTACGAAGTGTTGACATTAATGTGGTAACTGGAATCCTCATATATCAGTGGTTAAGAGTGTAAAATGTGACAACTACTTTCAAAGTGTTTGGCAGCTTATAGCGAAGTTAAATGTATAGTACTCTGAGTCAGCAGTCTTATTTATTGGCATCTGTTCAAGAAAATTAAAGGCAGATGTCCACAAAAAGACTATAAAAGTTGTTCCTGTCAGCTTTTTTCATAATAGCCGAAAATTAGAAATAACACAAACCCATCAAGAGCAGAGTGGACAAACTGTGAATATTTACACACCAAAATACCACTCAACATACTAAAAAGAAAAAGAATGAGCTGCTGATATATGTAACAACATGGATGTATTTCAAAAGCATGATGTGAGTGAAAGAAGTCAGACATTACACTGCATGGTAGGATTCCATTTATATGAGATACCAGAATACGCAAAATGAAGCTGTGATGATAGAAGTCAGAATAGTATTTCCATTTTGTTGGGGGGTGGGCGGGGGATGCTGCCTTAAAAGGTACACGAGGGAACTTTCTGGGAGTGATCGGAATGTTTTATGTCCTGATCTGAGTGGTGGTTGCATGGGTGGATACATATGTAACAAGGCATTTATATAATTTACACACTATACTGTGTATGGTTTTTTTTTTTTTTTAAGATTTTATTTATTTATTTTTCAGAGAGAGAGCGAGCACAAGCAGGGGGAATGGCAGGCAGAAGGAGAAGCAGGCTCCCCGTGGTGCAAGGAGCCCGATGCGGGCCTGGATCCCAGGACCCTGGGATCATGACCTGAGCCGAAGGCAGGTGCTTAACTGACTGAGCCACCCAGGTGTCCCTATATTGTGTATTTGATTGCACAGTGGCATCCTTAATATTATCCTTAATGTTTGTGGATCTTACTATATATGAACTATATATTAATGAAGTACCATAAAAATATAAGAGCTATATTTAAATAGAATGAAATTAGAATTTTAAATGTAATTTTAACAGCCTCAAATGACTAGAAAGTTCTGGCATCTGTCCATGATGTAGGTAAGTACAGGAGAGATTTAGCAGAGTAAAAGAAGTGAGTGTAGAAAAAATGAAGTGGATTCATGCTTATATTTTATTGAATAGATCCTGCTCAATCAACTAGCTACAATTCCATTATGGAACATTCTGTTACACATAAAAGGATGTTAGAGGTTGCTTATGGAATGCATGTATGTAATGAGTTTGTTTTTAAAAAGATAGGCATGTGACTCTGCAAAACAGTATGGAGGTTCCTCAAAAAGTTGAAAATAGAGCTACCATATGATCCAGCAATTGCACTACTGGGTATTTACTCCAAAGATACAAAAGTAGGAATCCGAAAGGGTACGTGCACCCGATGTTTATAGCAGCAATGTCCACAATAGCCAAACTGTGGAAAGAGCCAAGATGTCCATCGACAGATGAATGGATAAAGAAGATGTGGTATATATATACAATGGAATATTATGCAGCCATCAAAAGGAATGAGATCTTGCCATTTGCAACGACGTGGATGGAACTGGAGGGT
>NW_023270426.1:9344517-9431247 GCF_011800145.1 Mirounga leonina
TGGGTATTGAGGAGGGCACATTCTGCATGGAGCACTGGGTGTTATGCACAAACAATGAATCATGGAACACTTCATCTAAAACTAATGATGTAATGTGTGGGGATTAACATAAGAATAAAAAAAAAGATAGGCATGTGAACAGCAAAGTAAACATTCAGGAGAATGGTCAGAGGGGAATGGATGGGGGTCGATAGGATTAAGAAAAGGTATACCAAAGGCTCTTCAAATTGATTTTTTCTTAATAGGCGAAAATGAAAAAAATAGGTGGTGCCTTTAAGAGTGTTTATTAAATTTGGGATGCCTGGGGGACTCGGTCGATTAAGCATCTGCCTTCAGCTCAGGTCATAAACCCAGGGTCCTGGGATCAAGTCCCACATTGGGCTCCTTGCTCAGCGGGAAGCCTACTTCTCCCTCTCCCACTCCCCCTGCTTGTGCTCGTACTCTCTCTCTCTCTGACAAATAAAATCTTTAGAAAAAAGTTTATTAAATTTGTATCTATAACCATTATTTAAAATGCTTCATATTAAAAAAGAAGATAGGTTTTAAGTACTAATAGAGAACTATCTCTGAGATTTACTGCAAGTCATCACAATTCTCTAGATTCCTTGTGATGCTGTTAAGTAGGTTAAATGTGTGCTTGTGTGTTAAAATTTGAGAAGAATATCCAAGAAATTGTTTCTAGTCATTGCCCCCGGGATATGAAAGAACCTTAAATCTACTGTATAACCTTTAGTAATAACTGATTATTTCCTTTCAGAGTTACTTATTAATAGTGTAATTAAAAAAGGGGTTTAAATTATATGATCTGACAGGTATTTGTAGGTTCTAAAATGTCATAAAATGATACAATTTTCCAGAAGGGAATTTATTCTCAGATCTAAAGACATAATTTTGACATGACACCTATTTTGAGTTGTAACAGTATATTAAAATTAGGGGGGAAACATAAATATTATCCTATTCCTTTAATCAGCATTATACCTGTACTACCACTCAAGTTTAAAGTTACTAAATATGTATGCATTGTGTTGCCATTGCATTAGATTTTTTCCCCCACAGTTTCATTGAGAAGAAGCTGACCTACATCCCTTTGTAAGTGTAAGTCCTACAGCATGACGGTTTGATTTACATATATTGTAACATGACCACCACAGTAGTTGGAGGTAATAAACTAGATTTTTTGCCACTTTACAATATACCTGATGATGATAATATCCTCACTAATATTTTCTCTGGGATTAGTATTCGCCAGTCTAGATTTTTCTCCCATTTTGATCACTTCAATTACATATTTCCTTTTTGAATTGAAGGTAATTTTGCCAACAGTCTGAAATTCCTTGTGCAGAAAAGCAAATAGAAACCTGTCCATAGTATCAGCTAACTACACATACAGTACTTTACCATCCGGGCTGCCCCTGTCATCTGTGACATAGAGGAAAAGATTTCTCGGTTTCTGTATTTTGTGTTTCAAAAAGCAAAGGGGGCTGTGATACATGAAATACAGATTTATTTTTAAATGGGTTCAAATAAGCATTTTCCAATATGGAAATTCTAACCCTCAGTTACTTAGTCCACTTAAAGGGGAAAGGATATGCCCTAAGATGGCCAAAAAAACACATTATCATTATATTAAATAATAGATTGAAAATTAATTCCAAATGAACAGACAACCAAGAATACTTTGGCAGCTCTTATTTTAATATCAGAATTTTAAAGAGTGTAACAACTTTGGGGCACCTGGGTGGCTCCTTCATTAAGCGTCTGCCTTCAGCTCGGGTCATGATCCCAGGGTCCTGGGATCGAGTCCCACATCGGGCTCCCTGTTCACCAGGAAGCCTGCTTCTCCCTCTCCCACTCCCCCTGCTTGTGTTCCTGCTCTCACTATCTCTGTCAAATAAATAAAATCTTAAAAAAAAGTGTAACAACTTTATCAAGACATAATTGATATAAAATAAATAGTGCATATTTAAAGCATACAAAATGAAAAGTTTTGAAATACGTAAATCGGTGAAGCTGTCACATCAATTGAAGTAACGATCATATCCAATACTCCTACAGTTTCTTTGTACCACTTTGTTTTGTTGTTGTTTTGTAAGTAATCTCCATACCCAACATGGGGCTCGAACTCACAACCCCTGACATCACGAGTCACGTGTTCTGACTGAGCCAGCCAGGTGCCCCTCCTTGTACCACTTTGTAATCCTCCGTTCTGTCCCTTCCTTTCCCTTCTACCCCAGTACCAACTGACCATTGATCAGCTTTCTATGACTTTAGATTAATTTTTGCTTTCCAGACTCTGTAGATACACAGGTGTGAACTGTGGGCTCCTTTTTTTGTTGCACTTCTTTTACTCTGTGAATACACTTATTTTTTTACAAGATTTTATTTATTTATTGGAGAAAGTGAGAGTGGGTGAGAGAGAGAGAGAGAAAGAGTGCAAGCCAGGGAGAAAGGCAGAAGGAAAGGGAGAGGGAGAAGCAGACTCCCTGCTGAGCAGGGAGCCCGATGCGGGACTCGATCCCGGGACTCCAGGATCATGACCTGAGCTGAAGGCAGATGCTTAACCAACTGAGCCACCCAGGTGCCCCTGTGAATACACTTTTTATAATTATTTTGAGATTTACCCTTGTTCCATGTATTAGGAAACTCATTATTGTGGAGCAGTATTCCATTGTACAGCTATGTCAGTTTGCCCATTCTATTCATGAACATTCTATTTCCCATGTGGCTACGAAAAAAGGTCCTATGAACATTCAGGTACAAGTTTTTGTAGGGACCTATGTTTTATTTCACCTGGGAGAAGAAGCCTAGGTAAACACCTGGAAGGATTGCCAGTTTATTTAGTCTAATGTTAGCCTTTCCAATTGTTGTGTTGTAGTATCTCACTGTGGTTTTCCATTTTCCTACTTAATAATAATGAGCATCTTTTAATGCACTTTCTGGCTATCCATGTATTTTTTTAGTGATGCGTTTGTTCAAATGTTT
Organism: Mirounga leonina; assembly: GCF_011800145.1. Classification (NCBI taxonomy): domain Eukaryota; kingdom Metazoa; phylum Chordata; class Mammalia; order Carnivora; family Phocidae; genus Mirounga; species Mirounga leonina. Next base: position 9,347,503 of record NW_023270426.1, read on the forward strand.
TATCTTTCTAAAAAAGGAGTTTCTTACTATTGACTTGCAAGAGTTGTTTATATATTCTAAATACAGATCCTCTATCGGATATGTGATTTGCAAGTATTTTCCCCCAAGTTGTGGTTTGTTTTTTAAATTATTTTTATTATCATTATTATTTATTTATTATAAATAATATTATATAAATTATATTTATTATTACTATTATTTATTATATATTATTATTCTCTAATCAGTGTCTTTATAGAACAGTGTTTTAAATGTTGATGAAGTTCTAATAATTAATTCTTTTGTGGATTAGGCTTTTGATGTTTTTATATGTAAGAAATCTTTGTCTAACTAAAAGCCACTCAAGTTTTCTCCTATGTTTTCTCTTAGAAGTTTTATAGTCTTAGATATTACCTTTGGATCTATGAACTGTTTTGAGTTAAATTTTTGAACTCCTTCGCTTCATTGATATGTAATTGACATATGACATTGTAAGTTTAAGGTAACATAATGATTTGATGTATGTCTACATATTGCAAAATGAGTACTGCACTAGGGTCAGCTAATATCTATCACCTCACATCATGACTTTTTATGGGTGGTGAAAACATTTAAAATCCATTCTTTGAAACTTTAAAATATACATTGTCATCAACTCTAGTCACCATGCTGTACCTTACATGCCCAGGACTTACTTATCTTGTAACAGAAAGTTTGTACTCTGACCACCTTCCTCCATTTCCCCCAGCCCTGGCAACAACCAGTCTCTTCTCTGTTTATATGACATCAACTTTTTTAGATTCCACATATAAGTGAGATGATACAATATTTGTCCTTCCCTGTCTGACTTATTTTACTTAGCATAATAACCTCAAGTTTCATCCCATGTTGTTGCATATGGCAGAATTCCCTTGCTTTCGTGGCAAAATAATATCCCATTGTGTATATAATACCTTTATCCATTCATCTATTGATGGACCCTTAGGTTGTTTCCATGTGTTGGCTATTGTGATCCTGCAGTGAACATGGGGGTGCAGATACTTCTTTAAGATGGTGAGTTCATTTCTTTTGGAAATGGAATTTCTGGCTCATATGGTTAGTTGTGTTTTTCATTCTTTGAGAAACCACCATACGTTTTCCACAGTGGCTGCACCAACTTCCATTCCCACCCACAGAGCACAAGGGCTCCCTTTTCTCTACTACCTTGTTGACACTTGTTATCTCTCGTCTTTTTTATAATAGCCATTCTGACAGGTGGGAGGTGATAGGTTATTGTGGTTTTGATTTGCATTGCCCTGATGATGAGTGACGTCGAGCATCTTTCCATGTACCTGCTGGCCACCTGTTTCACGTACCTGTATCTATTCAGGTCTTTGCTTGTTTTAAATTGGATTATTTGGGGTTATTTTTGCTGTTGAATTGTGTGTGTTCCTTACGTATTTTGGATATATTTTATCAAAGTGTTGTTGACACACAATATGACATTAATTTCAGGCGTACAACATAGTGATTCAACAACTCCAAACCTTCTGCTGTGCTCACCATACGTATTGCCACCATCCCTCACCATACAACGCTATTCCAGTACCTTTGACTGTATTCCCAGTGCTTTACCTTTCAGCCCTGTGACTTAGTCCTTCCATACCTGGAAGCCTGTACCACCCACTCCCTACTACACATTTTGCCCATCCCGCTGCCCCCACCTGTCTGGCAACAATCAGTTCCTGTATTTGTGGGTCTATTTCTGTTTTTTATTTATTTTTTAGATTTGACATATAAGCAAAATCACATGGTCTTTGTTGGATTTATTTCCATCCATGTTGTTGCAGATGGCAAAATCTCATTCTTCTTTATGGCTGAGTAATATTCCAGAGTAGGTATATACTCTTTTATTTAAATTCAGTTAATTAACATAGAGTGTATCGTTAGTTTCAGAGGTAGAGTTCAGTTATTCCTCAGTTGCATATAACACCCAGTGCTCATTACATCACGTGCCCTCCTTAATGCCCATCACCCAGTTACCCCATCTCCCCACCCACATCCCCTCCAGCAACCCTCAGTTTGTTTCCTATAGTTAAGAATCTCTTATGGTTTGTCTCCCTCTCTGATTTTGTCTTAGTTTATTTTTCCCTCCCTTCTCCTATGATCTTCTGTTTTGTCTCTTAAATTCTGCATAGGGGTGAAATCATATGATAATTGTCTCTCTCTGATTGACTTCTCTTAGCATAATACCCTCTAGTTCCATCCATGTTGCAAAGTTAAGATTTCATTTTTTTGATGACTAATATTCCATTGTTCATATATATGAGCAATGGAATATATATATACATATATGTGTGTGTGTGTGTGTGTGTATATACACACCCCACATCTTTATCCATTCATCTGTCAATGGACACCTGGGCTCTTTCCATAGTTTGGCTATTGTGGACGTTGCTGCTATAAACATCGGGGTGCACATACCCCTTCGGATCACTACGTTTTATACACCACATCTTTATCCATTCATCTGTGGATGGACACTTGGATTGCTTCCTTTTCTTGGCCATTGTGAATAATGCTGCAGTAAGAGTACATATATCTTTTCAATTTAGTGTTTTCATTGGGTAAATACTCAGTAGTGGCATTACTGGATCTTATGGTATTTCTAATTTTAATTTTTTGAGAAACCTTCATACTGTTTTTTTCCACAGCGGCTACACTGATATACATTCCCACCAACAACTGAAGAGGGTTCCTTTTTCTTCACATCCTTACCAACACTTATTATTTCTTGTCTTTCTCATTCTAGCCATTCTCAGAGGTGTAAGGTGGTATCTCATTATGGTTTTGATTTCCATTTCTCTAATGATTAGGGATGTTAAGCACCTTTTCACCTGTATGACTTTTTTTTTTTTTTTTTTGAAAATGTCTATTCAGGTCTTCTACTTCTTTTAAATTGGATTATTTTTATTTGTTTCCTGTTGAGCTGTATAAGTACTTTATATATTTTGGATGTTACCCCTTTATCTTGCATATATCTTCTCCCATTTAGTAGGTTGCCTTTTCATTTTGTTGATGGTTTCCTTTGCTGTGCAGAAGCTTTTTAGTTTGGTGTAGTCCCAATGGTTTATTTTTGATTTTGTTTCCCTTGCCCAAGGAGACATACCTAGAAAAAATTTGCTAAGATAAATGTCAGATTACTGCATTGTTTTTTTTCCCTAGGAATTTTGTTTCAGGTCTTACATTTAGTTATTTAAGTCCATTTTGAGTTTATTTTGTGTATGGTGTAAGAAAGTGATCCAGTTTCACTCTTGTGCATGTAGCTGTCCAGTTTTCACAACATCATTTATTGAAGATACTCTTTTTCCGTTTGCATATTATTGCCTTTTTTTTTTTTTAGAATAATTGAACATAAAATCATTGGTTTATTTGTGGGCTCTCTATTTTGTTCTGTTGATCTATGTGTCTATTTTGGTGTCAGTACCATACTGTCTTAATTATTGTAGCTTTATGGTGCATCTAGAAATACAGGATTTTGATAACTCCAGTTTCCTTCTTTCTCAAGTTTGGTTTGGCTCTTCAGAATCTGGTGTGACTCCATACGTATTTTACTATTATTTGTTCCAGTTCTGTGAAAAATGCTATTTTGGTAAAGATTGCATTGAATCTGTAAATTGTTCTGGATAGTATGGATATTTTAACAACATTAAGTTTTCCAGTCTATGAGCATAGTAGGTCTTTTCCATTTTCTTGAGTCATGTTCAGTTTCTTTCACCAATGTTTTATCATTTTCAGAGCACAGGTCTTATACCTCCTTAGTTAAGTTTGTTCCTAAGTATTTTATTATTTCTGGCGCAGTTGCAAATGAGATTGTTGTCTTAATTTCTCTTTCTGCTACTTTGTTATTGGGTACAAAATCAGAACAGATTTGTGTATATTAATTTTGTACCTTGCACCTTTATTGAGTTCATTTATTCCAGTGGTTTTTTGGTGGAATCTTTAGGGTTTTCTATGTATGTGTCATCTACAAATACTGACGGTTTTACTTCTTCCTTACCAATTTGGGTGCCTTTTATTTCTTGTTCCAGTACAATGTTTTAGTGGCAGGAGTAAACCTCCCTGCCTTATTCCTCATCTCAGAGAAAAAGCTCTCTGTTTTTCATCATTGAAGGTCATGTTAGCTCTGGGTTTTTCATATATGACCTTTATTATATTGACCTATGTTCTCTCTGAACTCAGTTGAGAGTTTTCAGTCTGAAAAACTGTTGAATTTAGTTCAGTGCATTTCTTACATCATTTGTCATGATCATGCGATTTTTGTGCTTCCCTTTGTTAATGTGGTGTATCACATTGATTGATTTATGAATATTGAACCATCCTTGCATCCCAGAAATAAATCCCACTTGATCGGGGTGAATGATCCCTTTAATGTATTGTTGAATGTGGATTGCTAATATTTTGTTGAAGAGTTTTATATCTGTGTTTATCAGGGATATCGGTCTGTAGTTTTCTTTTTTTGTAGGGTCTTTGTCTGGTTTTGGTATAATGGTAATGCTGGCTTGATAGAATGTATTTATAAACTTTCTTTCCTCTTCTGTTTTTTTGGAATAGTTTGAGTAGAATGGGTATTCACTTTCCTTTATTTATTTATTTATTTTTTAAAGATTTTATTTATTTGACAGAGAGACAGCCAGAGAGTGCACGCAAGCAGGGGGAGTGGGAGAGGGAGAAGCAGGCTTCCCACGGAGCAGGGAGCCCAACGCGGGGCTCGATCCCAGGACCCTGGGATCGTGACCTGAGCCGAAGGCAGACGCTTAACGACTGAGCCACCCAGGCGCCCCTCACTTTCCTTTAAATGTTTGGTAGGACTTTCCTGTGAATCTGTCTGGCCCAGGATTTTTTTTCCTTGGGTCTTTTTTTGGTTACTGACTCAGTTTCACTACTTATATTTGCTCTGTTCATATTTTCTATTTGTTCCGGATTCAGTTTTGGAAGATTGTATGTTTCTAGGAATTTATCCACTTTTTCTAGGTTGTCCAGTTTGTTTGCATATAGTTTTCTGTAGTAGTCTCTCATAATCCTTTGTGGGTTTTTTGTTTTGTTTTGTGGTGTTGGTTATTCTCTTTAATTGCTTATTATTCGGATCCTCTCTCCTTTTTTTTCTTGATGAGTCTGGCTAAAGGTTTATCAATTATGTTTATCTTTACAAAGAACCAGTTCTTGTTTTCATTCATCTTTTCTACTGTTTTTTAAGTTTCTAATTTATTTGTGCTCTGATCTTTATTATTTCCTTCCAACTTTGGATTTTGTTTGTTCTTTTCTAGTTTCTTCAGGTGTAAAGTTAGATTGTTTACTTGTGACTTTTTTTGTTTCTTGAGGTAAGCCTGTGTCTATAAATTTCCCACTTAGAACAGCTTTTGCTGCATCCCAAAGATTTTGGACCCTTGTGCTTTTATTTTCATTTATCACCATGTATTTTTTAATTGCCTCTTGGCTTTTTTTGTTGATCCATTGGTGGTTTAGTAGAATGTTGGTTAGCCTCCATGTGTTTGTATTTTTTCCAGCTTTTTTTCTTGTAATTGCTTTCTAATTTCATAATGTTTTGGTTGGAAAAGATGCATGATATATTTTGTTCTTCTTAAATTTATTAAGACTCTTTGTAGTCTAACATGTGATCTATACTGCAGAATGTTCTTTGTGTACTTGAAAAGAATGTGTATTCTGTTGTTTTTGGATGGAATGTTTTGTAGACACCTCTTAAGTACATCTGGTCTAATGTGTTGTTCAAGGATACTGTTTATCAATTTTCTGTCTGGATAACCTATCCATTGATATAAGTGGGGTGTTCACATCCTCTCCTGTGAGTGTATTACTGTCAATTTTCCCTCTCATGTCTGCTTAATATTTGCTTTATGTATTTAGGTACTCCATTGTTGGAGTCCACAGATAGTTACAATTGTTACACCCTTTGGTTTAATTGATCTCATTATTATTATGTAATGTACTTCTTTGGGTTTGAGTCTATTTTGTGCAAAGTATTGTTACCAGGGCTTGTTTTTTTGCATCCATTTGCATGGAATATCTTTTTCAATCCTTTCATTTTCAGTGTGTATGTGCCCTTGGTCTGAAGTGAGTCTCTTTTATGTGCATATAGATGGGTCTTGTTTTTTAAATCCATTTAGTCACCCCATATATGTCTTTGGATTGGAACATTTAGACCATTTACATTTAAAGTAATCATTGCCATTTTGCTAGTAGTTTTCTGGTTGTTTTTGTAGTTCTTCTCTGTTCCTTTTCTTGTTCTTTGTGATCATCAGCTTTCTTTAGTGTTAGGCTTGACTTTCTAATTTTTATGAATCTGTTGCAGGTTTTTGATTTGTGGTAACCACAAAGTACACAAGAACATCCTAAGTATGTAACAGTCTATATTAAGTTGATTGTCACTTAAGTTTGAACGTGTTCTAAAAGAACTTCATTTTTATTCCCCTCTCCATGTTTTATGTATATGTTGTCTTTTTTTTTTTTTACAACTTTGTATTTTGTGAGTCCCCTTAACCAATTTTTTAGATATAATTGATTTTACTACTTTTGTATTTTAACCTTTATACTTGCTTTATAAGAGATGGCTCCACTACTTTTATTGTATATTGTGTATTTTTTCCTTTTGTAATTTTCTTGTAATTAGGGCTTTTTCTATTCCAGTTAAAGAAGTCCTTTTAACAATTCTTTTAAGACTAGTTTAATGGTGAAAAACCATTCTTGGTGTTGATTTTTCCCTTTCAGCCCTTTGAATATATCATGCCACTCCATTCTGACCTGCAAAGTTCCTGCTGAAAAATCAGCTGATTGTCTTTTGGCAGTTTCCCTTGTACTTTTTTTTTTTTAAATAGAGAGAGAGAGAGACAGAGACAGGGGTGGTAGGGGCAGAGGGAGAGGGAGAGAGAGAGAATATCAAGCAGTTTCCACACTGAGATCATGACCTGAGCTGAAATCAAGAGTCGGACACTTAACTGACTGAGCCACCCAAGCACCCATCCCTTGTACTTTACTAGTAGCTTCTCTCTTGTTGCTTTTTAAATTCTCTTTATCTTGACATTTTATTTTTTTTTAAGATTTTATTTATTCATTTGAAAGAGAGAGAGAAAGAGATGGAGAGAGCACAAGCAGGGGGAGAGGCAAAGGGAGAGGGAGAAGCAGGGTCCCTGCTGAGCAGAGAGCCCAACTTGGGGCTCGATCCCAGGACCTGGAGATCAGGACTTGAGCCGATGGCAGACACTTAACCATCTGAGCCACCCAGGTGCCCCTTTAATCTTAGACATTTTAAATCTGAATCATGATGTGGACCTCCTTGGGTTCATCTTATTTGGTACTATCATGCTTCCTTAACATGGATATCTGTTTCCTTCCCCAAGTTAGATAAGGTACTATTTCTTAAAATAAGTTTTATGCCCCTTTCTCTCTCTCTTTTCATTCTGGAATTTCTATAATGTGAATGTTCACTTGATATTGTCCAGGAGATTCTTAACCCATCCTTGTTAATTTTTTTTCCCCCCTCTTTGCTATAAGCTTAGGTGATTTCCATTACCCTATCTTCCAGATTGCTGATCCATTCTTGTGTATCCTCTAATCTGTGGAGTCCCTCTAGTGTATTTTTCATTTTGGTTCTTGTATTCTTCAACTTTTATTGGTTCTTTTTAATATTTTTTAAATCTCTTTTTTGAAGTCATTCTCTCCAGTTCATCCAGTCTTCTCTCCAGCCTGGTGAGCATCTTTATAACCATTACTTTGAACTCTGTACTAGGTAGATTGGTTGTCTCTGTTCCTTTTGTTTTTCTGAGCTTTTGTCTTGCTTATTTATTTGGCCCACCTTCTTCTTATCTCCTTTTGCTTGACTTTCTGTGCTTGTTTCTATAAATTAGGAAAAGCAGGTACTTTCCTAAACTTGGAGGAGTGATCCTGTGTATAGTGGTCCCCTGTGTTGACTGTGTATGCCTGGTGACTTTGGCTGGCTGGTTGGAGCTGTGGCTGGTGTGAGCTGGGGGTCCAGTCCATGCTGGGGCTGTTCTGGTGGGATGATTGGAGCGGTGATGGGTATGGGCCAGGGCCTTCCTGGGGCTCTCTGCATAAAGGACACTCTGGCAGGACAGCTGAAGCTGAAGTGGGTGCAAATTGGGGTGTCCCAGGATGCTCAGTTCGGGGAGCACCCTGGCAGCAGGACTGGAGCCAAGGTGGGGACAGGCTGGGGTACCCTGGAGTGCTGTGTGCTGGGGGTGCCCCAGTAAGTTATCTGAGTGTTCTGGGGTACTTGGTGCTTATGTCACCTTGGCAAGATAGCTAGAGCTATAGTGAGCACTGACCAGGGGTGTTCCAGTGTGTACTATGCTGAGGTGACCTTGGTGGGATGGCTTGGGCTGGTGTGGGCTAGGGACTCGGGACTCACCCAGGTGGCAGGCCAGCCTGGGCACCCAGACCCTACTTCCACCCACACCATGAAGGTGGAGGGGGCAAGCAAGCTGTGGTGTTTACCAGCTCCTCTGATCCAGAGAGATTTCCAACAGTTCCTCTGCCATTTGGCAGGGTCTTATGCTGGTTCTTTGATATTCCTTTTACCCTTTTAGACCATGGGGTTTTTTGCTATGCCCCAGTGCAGCGAAATCTGCTCAGTATCTCTCTGTACTGTCCCTCCCCACTGCATTTGGCAGCCTCAGGGGTGCGTGTTCTCCCCGTTACTGTGTCTCCATCTCTCTTGCTGTTTTCTGTGGGGTATCTCTTTTGTTGTTCTAAAGCTGTTCAGTGAGCCTTCTGTTCTTCTTCGGGAGGAATTCCTCTATACTACATGGTGTACATTTGGTGCATTGGTGAAGGAGGTAAGTTCAGGGTGTTCCTTTGCATTTCAATATAAATTTTAGATTCAGTTTTTCAGTTTCAACAACAAAAAACATGATGGGATTTTGATAGGAATTACACTAAACCTATAGATCAATTTGGGGAAAAGTAACACCTTAACAGTATTGACTCTTCAACCTATGAATATCATGTTTCTTCACTTATTTAGATAGTCTCAGCAGTGTTTCAGAGTTTCATGTGTGTAGGTCTTTTGACATTTTTGTCCCATTTATTCCTAAATGTTGCGTGTTTTTATGCTTTGGGGATTGATTATTGGTAGTACACAGAAATACAACTGATATTTGTATATTTTACATATTAATCTTGTTGGGTTTTTCAACCTTCTTAAATGAACTTATGAGTCCTAATAGTATTATTGTAGATTCCACTGGATATTTTTAGGTGATTAGGTCATCTGTAAACAGATATTCATATCTTTATAATTTGGATGACTTTTTCTTCCCAGTTTGAGTTATAATTGACAAAATTATATATAAAGAGTACAGTGCAATGATTTGATAGATACATTGTGAAGTGATTACCATAATCCAGTTACCATATCCATCACCTCACAGTTACCGTGTGTGTGTGGGGGGGGTGGTAAGAATGCTGAAGATACAGTATTTGAGCAAATTTCAAGTATACAGTACAGTATTATTAACTATAGTTGCCATGCAGTGCATTATATCCTAGGAAATTATTCCTCTTAAAATTAAAAGTTTGTCCCTTTGAACATCTCTCCATTTCTCCTAACCCTCAGTCCCTGCTGACTGACATTCTATTGTTTCTATGAGTTCAAATTTTTTTCTGATTTCACATGTAAGTGATACCATAGTGTTTGTACTTTTTATGGCTGAATAATACTTCATTGTGTGTATGTATATACACATATACATATCCCATTTACCTTATTCATTCATTCGTTGACAGGCACTTAGGTTGTTTTCATGTTGGATATTGTGAATTGTGATGAGTGAACATGGGAGTGCAGAGATCTCTGTAAGATACTATTTTTTTTTCCTTTTGATCAACACCCAGAAGTGGGATTGCTAGATCATAGGGTAGATACATTTTTAGTATCTCTTGTGACAATCAGAGAATTTGTGTCCTTCATTTTGTTAATGTGGTATATCACATTTATTTATATTTGTTGAACCCTCCTAGCATCCCAGGAATAAATCCCACTTGACTGGGGTGTAGGATCCTTTTAACGTGGTGTTGAATTTGGTTCACTAGTCTTTTGTTGACTTTTTTTGCATCTAGGGTCATCAGAGATACTCGCTTGCAGTTTTCTTGTGGTATCTTTGTTTCTGCTATCAGGGTTCATGCTGGCCTTTTATAAAATGAATTTGGAAGTGTTCTATTTTTTGGAAGTCTGAAAAAGACTGGTATTAATTCTTCTTTAAATGTTCTGTAGAATTCACCAGTGAAACCATCTGGTCCCAGACTTTAGTTTGTTGGGAGGTTTTGATTACTGATTCAGTATCCTTACAAGTAAGTAATTGGTCTGTTCATATTTTCTATTTGTTCATGGTTCACTCTTGATAGGTTTTATTTTTTTAGAAATTTACCCACTTCTAGGTTATCCAATTTGTTGGCATATAATTGTTGAGTAGTCTGTTGTGATCCTTTGTATTTGTGCAGTATCAGTTGTAATGTTGATTCTTTGCTTTCTGATTTTATTTGGGTCTTTTCTCATTTTTCATAGTTTAAGCATTTGTCGATTTTATCTTTTTTAAAAAAACAGCTCTTAATTTCATTGATCTTCCTTCTTGTCTTTTTACTCTCTATTTCTGTTCTGATCTCTGTTATTTCCTGCCTTCTGCTAACCTTGGGGTAGTTTTTTCTTTTCTGATTCCTTGAGGTATAAAGTTAGCTCATTTATTTGAGATCCTTATTTAATTCAGGCTTCTACTGCTATAAATTGCCCTCTTAAAACTTTTTTAGCTCCATCCCATACATTTTGGTGTGTTGTTTTTCCATATTTGTCTGTCTCATTTTTCTTTATTTCCCTTTTGACTTCTTCTTTGATCCACTAGGTGTTCAGGACTGTGTTGTTTAATTTCTACGTATCTGCAAATTGTCCAGCCTTCTTCCTGATAGTGACTTCTAGTTTATACTGTTGTGGTTGGACAAGATACTTGATATGATTTTAGTCTTCTTAAGACTTGTTTTGACCTAACATATGATCTATCTTGGAGAGTGTTCTGTGTGTCCTGCTCCTGTTCAGTGGTAGGTTGTTAATAAGTCTGTTAGCTCCATTTGGTCTGTGGTGTAGTTCAAGTACAATGTTTCCGTGTTGATCCTCTGTCCAGGTGATAGACTCATTGTTGACAGTATTGAGGTCCCTTACTATTACTGCTTTGCTGTCTATTTATGCCTTCAGCTCTATTAATATTTGCTTAGCGTATTTAGGTGCTCCGATATTGGGTAAATATATACTTATTATTCCTATATCATCTTGATGAATTGACCTCTTTTTTCATTAAATAATGACCTTCTTTCTCTAATTACAGTATTTGACTTAAAGCCTATTTTGTCTGATAGCACTATAACTACCCCCTGATCTCTTTGGGTTTACATTTGCATGAATTATCTTTTTCCATCCCTCCATTTTCAACCTATTTGTATCCTTAAAACTGAAGTGAGGCTCTTGAAGGCATTGTATAGTTGGGTCTTTTTTTTTTTTTTTTTTAATCCATTCAGCCATTTTATGTCTTTTGATAGAATTTAATCCATTTACATTTGAAGTAATTATAGACGTAAGCTCTGACAATTAACTGTCTTGTTAGTTGTTTTTTTTAATAGTTTCCTTGTTCCTTTGTGATTTGATGATTTTCTGTAGTGATATGCCTTAATTTCTTTTTCCATGTGTGTAAGTACTGTAGATTTTTTGCTTCGACACAAAGCTTACACAGAATATAACAGTCTGTTTTAAACTGGTAACAACTTTGATCATACAAAAACCCTATCCTTTTTCTCCCCCCATATGTTGTTTCTGAAGTCACAATTTACATTTTTTTGCACTGTGCATCCATTTATCAATTATTGTACCTGTAATTATTTTTAATACTTTTGTCTTTTAACCTTTATACTAAATTCTTTATGCACCACTGCTACAATATCAAAATATTTTGTTCCTGGCTGTCTCTAGACGCCTCGGCTATGCCGATCTTCCTAGAGATTCTTTGTGCGTGGTTATTCTCCTTGTTGGCTCTACGGTGTTGCTATTACCAAAGGAGGTTTGTAATTGGATCCTGAGTCCTGCCAGGGCTATTTTCATTCATGGACAGTTGTTTACCTGTTTTTTTGTAGGGGGATGAAGACTATTGTCTCCTACTCTGCCATCTTCTTTTCTGCCTTATCTAACTGGTTATGAACCTTCCATACAATATTGAATGGAGATACTGAGAACAGATACTGTTATGTTCTTGATCTTAGGGAAATTCCTCACCTTTTACCATGAAGTATGTTACCCACAGGGTTTTTATAGATGTTCTTTATCAAGAAGTTCCCTTCTCAGTTTCCGGGGCTTCTTTATCAGGAATGAAATGTTGGATTCTGATAGATGTTTTTTCTCACTTGATGACTAATTTCACTTGCACCCCAAACTGCCTAGCGCCATGTTCTGTACAAAGCTTTGGACCCCGTGGACTTGAAGGCCACGTTAGATTCTGAGTTTGCCACGTTCCCCTCCCCCACCACCAGCTTTTCGGAGCACAGGCTTACAAACAGGTTGTGTTTTTTCCATTCTTCTCCCATAGTTAACTCTGCACTTTCCACGTGACTAGTAGCTAAGTGGATGGAGTTTATGACTAAGCTGAGCATGTGTTTCCAACAGGTTTGATATTACTCTTAGTATCAAAATACTCTGACTCAATCTGAGAAGAGTCTCTTTTGACCTAAACAAGCATTATTAGAGCTTTTATTAATAAGGCTGTGATAGGAAACTTTTTTGTTACCTTAGATGGCTAGGATGCAGTCATCACAGCAAAGGTACAGTAGTTGAGTAGAGACAAGAGATGAGGAGAAGAAAAAATGCAGAAATGGTCTTTTGTCCATTCTTTGCTGTTGATTTGTAAAGGGAAGAGGCCCACTGTCACCTACTGCTGTTTACTAATAACGGCAATGGGTATAATCTCTAAGATACCGTAAGAGGGAGAACAGCATGAGTCATTAATATGTAACTAAACAGAATTTCATACTAAACAAAGGCGTTCCACAGTTTATATATATATGTGTAAACCTAATATATAAATATAAAAAATATATATAGTCACGATGAACACCTCAGTTCATCTGATCTCAGTAGAATGGGCAGATTATTCTCTCTCATTTGTTAGGAGGACACGCCCGAGGGACGTGCCCAGGAAGTGCACGTACCGGAGGTATGAGGCTGCGTGAATGCAGCCAAGTTTCAACGGGGGCTTCAGGCAGCAACAGACGAGGCTGAGGTCTGCTACTCCTGCGTATGTGCGCTGCTGGATTCACAGGTATCTTGTGGATCTGGACAGTGACAATGCGGTCCAAACCATAATGTAAGAGGCAAAGAAGAGCAGAGCCAGCTGGTACCTTACAGCCTTTAGAAAGGGAGAAGGTGGACCAAAGGACAAAACTGGGGTGTGAGCTCTTCTTTCTGCTTTTTCTCTTTCTCCTTTTCTTTATTTTTTTGTGGGTTTTTAAAAGAATCTTTTAAAAGATACATTCTGCATGTCATTTGTTCCTGGTAAACACACACGCACAGAGAGAGAAGTGTGGGTTGACAACAGAGCGACTGATGGAAGGCCACACGTGGGCTGGCCAATACAATTTTTACTGGCAAAAAGAGTCTGTGGGCTAAATTACTTCTGAAGACTTTAAAACTATTTCCTATTTGGTACCTTTGTTTTCTGCGTGGAAATTTTACGAATTTCAGTTAGTTACCTAAATAAACATCTGTCAGAAACCAAGATAAGACCATTAATCTCATCTGCCGACAATGAAGCTAAGTCAGGACTTGAAATCTCATTCCTCGAGGCCACGATCAGGTGAACACACCAGTCGGCTACACTAGCTCACCCAATCTAAACAGCGTGACTAAAGATAGGTGCTCAATATTTATGCCTCAAGTTCTTGATTTGCCATACTTTGTTCAGGGCGTCAGATTTTGCACAAAATCTGAACTGAACTCAAGGAATACAGTACCAGTCTTGCCTGACAATCCAGAATTTCTCTCAAGCAAACAGATGGAAATGTTAGCAACCAAATGTTGCCTTTTCAGGTTACAGGAAGAAGTCATAGGAAGGGAACTAGTTCTTTGATGCTTTAATCCTGTTCAGTCTATTTACTAAGAGGAGAATTTGCTGAAGAAGAGCTTAAAATATTGCAAACCTACCAAGCACAGACTTCCTCAGTATTGGGTTGGCATTCACTAAAATTTACAATAATGTCAAAGTAAGATTTTGCAGTAATATTTCTTTTTCTCTAGCCAAGTTTTAATAGAAAATATTGAGGAAAACTCAGCATTCATCCAATGCATCTGCGTGCTTTTGACTAGTTAACATGTTAATCAAGAAAAGGATTGTGCTGTCCAACTATTAGGTTATTTGGAAAAGAAAAAATATTTGTCTATGAATTTGTGGATGAAGTGTTTCCAAGAAGAAATTATAAATGGGCCTTTATTTTAGTTCTCTCCGGTTCTGAATGACAGGTTTAACATTCTTAGAAACCTTAAGACTATAATGACCAAATCTTTAAAAGCCTCTAGGGATCCTTGTACATAAATGTATCAGTCAGTAAATTATTTATCTATAAAATTAATCTTTCTAAACAGATTTCCACTGCCCTTTAATTTGAAAACTAAACTTCTGAGTCTCCACTTCAGCAACTTCATATCTGAAGAGCCTCCATCTGTAAAAACATTTCTAATGAAAACATGAAGACAACCCCCAGAGAAGCAAACAGAATGAGATGTAAGCATATAGCAGCCTTTCTATAGTTACATTCCTAACAAGAGTGGATTCGAACTTGATGCCAAATTAAGGTTACAGAATACAATCAGTGAACACTCTCGTTCTTTCGGTGTTCGTGAAAAATGCAGGTGCTTATACAATTCTGTCTGAATTTCCCACGTGCACGAAGATAGATGAGTTATATCTTGGTTTCCCTGAGCCACGGAAGCCAAGGGAAGAGGGGAGGAAGAAGCAAGCATAAGAATTGCTCCAGAGCAGGTAGCAGAAAAGGGAAAGCTGGAAAGTCTGGGCTCCAGGGACTGTGTTACAGTTACCCAAACCCAAGTATCAAAGATGGGTTTACATTTTCACGTCGCACCCTATGAACAATCCAGATAAAGTCAAGCAGACTTTATCCAGCGCTCCCGCACAAATCACTTCATTGCTTCTTGGTAAGACCACCAACCAACAGTAAGACTACAAAGCCTACTTTCGGCAACTTGAAATCCATTGTGAAAAACTCTCTATCCAGTTTATGTCCACGGTCTGGACTGTCTGCTCAATGGAGCATCGTTTGCTGTGGGGTTTTTCTGGTCTTGGTTTTTGCTGTTCGACAACAAGACCTTAATTTTATAAAACACGGGTGTGTTACAGCAAGTTTCGAGGATCCTGCAATTCACCGTTAGAAGTCAGAGTGAAAAAGTAGCCATTAATTTTCAGTAACACTGGATTTTGTTAACAAAGGTACAACATTTAATGAAGCGTCTGATCCAGTCCCACTGTCAGGGAATGAGAAGATAGGATCTTCCAGAATGGCCTGACAGGCCACTCATGTAGGAAGCAAGCTTTTTTTTTAAATTGTGGCAAAATACATGTACATGAAACTGTCACCATTTTTAAGTGCATAATTCACTGGCATTAAATATATTCACAGGGCTGTGCAACCATTTCCACTATCCCTGATCCAGAACTTTTTCATCATCCTGAACAAATTCTGTCCCCACTCAGCACTCCTTCTCACTCCCCGCCCCAACCCCTGGTGATTTGTACTCATTCTTTCTCCAAGCATTTGAAGCACAATTTTTATTTTGTTTTTTATTTCCTTATCTGTCAGAGAAAGAGGAGAGAGCATGGAGGGTAAGAGTAGAGAGAGCAGCAGGCTTCCTGCTGAGCAGGGAGCCCGATGTGGGGCTCGATCCTAGAAACCCGGGATCATGACCTGAGTCGAAGGCAGACGCTTCACCGACTGAGCCACCCAGGCGCCCCAGGGCACAATCTTTTTAAAAGCATGACAGTGCAACAAAGAAGTCGACTGCAGCAGGACCTGGGTGTTAAGGTCGGGAGAGCCTGTTTTCTTTAGCATCTCCATCGTAGCTAACTTTTTATGGCTTTTGACTGGGAGACCATACACAATCTTTTCTATTTCTTTATGGATACAACAACCATTGAGTGCCTGCATGTGGCAGGCGCTATTTTAGTCCTGGCATGTGGCAGAAAGTTAGCTGGACCTGTTCTCCGTCCTCCCTGACCTTACTCTGTGGTTAACCACGCTTCTCCTTATTGCCAACCTTGGCAGAACATGGGGACGGTGTGCAATTCTGGTAAGATGCCAGGGGCCTTGTACCAGTAAGCATCGCCAGCACCACGGGAATGCTCAGAGATGTTACAGCAGAACATTTTTCACCTTTCACTATTAGTGCTCATCCCTCCTTTGGTAGGTAATTGATAGGAAGAGTGGAGCTATCTTCTTACTAGACCGACACACGTTAACACCGTTATTTTGGCCTTCTGCATCTCTCTGTCCCTTCATTCAACATGTGATAAGACGTTGTCTACCATAGGAACTGCTTATAGAAAATTACTTCAGATTTTCTCTTATTTCTGGTTTTAAATAGAGACTTTGGGATTTCATTTATATGAAATGTCCAGAATCGCCAAAGCCACAGAGATAGAAAGTAGGTTAGTGGTCGCCAGGGGCTGGGCAGAGGGGAGAATGGGGAGTGACTTGCTAATCCCTATGGGATTTCCTCTGGGGATGATGAAAATGTTCTAGAATCAATAGTGATGATGGCTGTACGACCGTGAGAATGTACTAAAAACCCCTGAATTGTATCCTTTAAAAAGGTGAGTTTTACGGTTGCGAATTGTATCAATAAAAAGAATCAAGTCAGGGCACCTGGGTGGCTCAGTTGGTTGGGCGACTGCCTTCGGCTCGGGTCATGATCCCGGGGTCCTGGGATCGAGTCCCGCATCGGGCTCCCTGCTCGGCGGGGAGCCTGCTTCTCCCTCTGCTTCTCTATCTCTGTCTCTTATAAATAAATAAGTAAAATCTTAAAAAAAAGAATCAAGTCAGCTATTCCGTGAAGGTGGACACAGTGGTAGCGAGAGGCCAGATTTCACAATTCTACACGTGGCTAGCAGAGGTCCATTCTTCAGACTGGAAGAACAGACAGTATGTTCTGGGAACTGAGAACTGGCATTCAGGCTGGGCAGCATCCGGACAGAGCAGCGAGTGGGCAAGAAAGTCACGTGGTCAGACTAGCCCGTTCTCTTCCCCGGATGTTTGTGCGGTGCCCCAGTATGTCCTTAAATCAGACTCCGACTCCCCCGTCGGCAAACAGGAACCCAGGTCTGCTCGAAATTCCTGGGCTGCAGCGGTGAAGGAACTCGCCAGGTTTCCTGACGGGGCACCACCTTGACCTGGTCGACCTGCTACACCCTTCGCACGCAGCAGGCACCAGCCTCAGACGTGCAGACTCGGCTTCCTCCGTGTCAAGGAGGCATAGACAGGGCGCCTGGGTGGCTCAGTCCGTTGAGCGACTGCCTTCGGCTCAGGTCGTGATCCTGGAGTCCCTGGATCGAGTCCCGCGTCGGGCTCCCTGCTCGGCGGGGAGTCTGCTTCTACCTCTGACCCTCCTCCCTCTCATGCTCTCTATCTCATTCTCTCTCTCTCGAATAAATAAATAAAATCTTTAAAAAAAAAAAATACATTTTAGGGGGCGCCTAGGTGGCTCAGTCGGTTGAGCGACTGCCTTCGGCTCAGGTCATGATCCCGGAGTCCCGGGATCGAGTCCCGCATCGGGCTCCCTGCTCGGCGGGGAGTCTGCTTCTCCCTCTGACCCTCCCCCCTCTCATTCTCTCTCTCTCCAATAAATAAATAAAATCTTAAAAAAAAAAAAAAAGAATTATCTTGTCTAGGGGCGCCTGGGTGGCTCAGTCGGTTAAGCGACTGCCTTCGGCTCAGGTCATGATCCCGGAGTCCCGGGATCGAGTCCCGCATCGGGCTCCCTGCTCGGCGGGGAGTCTGCTTCTCCCTCTGACCCTCCTCCCTCTCATGCTCTCTGTTTCTCATTCTCTCTCGCAAATAAATAAAATCTTTAAAAAAAAAAAAGGATCTAGGGCGCCTGGGTGGCTCAGTCGGTCAAGCGACTGCCTTCAGCTCAGGTCATGGTCCTGGAGTCCCGGGATCGAGTCCCGCATCGGGCTCCCTGCTCAGCAGGGAGTCTGCTTCTCCCTCTGACCCTCCTCCCTCTCATGCTCTCTGTCTCTCATTCTCTCTCTCGCAAATAAGTAAAATCTTTAAAAAAAAAAAAAATGAGGGCGCCTGGGTGGCTCAGTCGGTTGAGCGACTGCCTTCGGCTCAGGTCACGGTCCTGGAGTCCCGGGATCGAGTCCCGCATCGGGCTGCTTCTGCCTCTGACCCTCCCCCCTCTCATGCTCTCTGTCTCAAATAAATAAATAAAATCTTTAAAAAAAAAAAAGAGGCATAGACATCTTAGAGGTAAACTTTACTTCACCTGAACATACCCGGCGAAAGGTCTGCGTTAGGTGTAGGAACGAGGAAGCCACCTCACCGAGCGGCGCCCCCCCTTCATTCACCTACTGCGCGGACGCTCAACTTCCCGACCCCGAGAGGCACTTCTCATTCGCACGAGATGGCCGCTGCCGAAGGACCACAAAAAGGTGGTAAAATTTCACAGGTTCCCAATTTTCAGACCTACGAAGGTAACGGGCAACGTATGCCCCTCACAACCCAACGCACAAAGCGACGCGGGGCGCCGGCCACCGGCGGGCCCCGTGGAGAAGCATCCGTAAGCGACCGCTCAGGAGCTCACCGTGGCAGGGGACTCGGACCGTACTGGTGAAGTTCCAGAGCCAGAAGACGGCCTTACAGGAGGCGAAGGTCCTTTCTGTTTCTCCAAATCTGAGGCCCCCTCTAGTGTTGGGAGGGAGTCACGCGCAGCACGCAAAGCAAGCGAAGACACAGACAGCGCACCCCATTTCCCCAGGGGCCTCCCCAAACGAAAATACCTCCGGCCCACGCGTGTGGCAGGAGAATCAATGAGAGAAGTGTCTAACCATAATTAATATTTCACATTCCTGCTGTGATTCACAGAGTTGTTAGCCTCTCGTGCAGTACTTTCCTTCTCTGTCATTTACTGCTGGGTTGTTTTTAAGGAAACAAAACAAAACATAGAATGCGCGTAGGGGCTTTATTTACTTTCCCAAAAAAATACACCTCCTTGAAAACAACAGAAAATTATTTTCATGTTTCCAAACTGCCTATTCTGCTTTTAGGGAAGTTCTCGGTAAACACTATATATTTCCTAAAATATCCTTAAATTTATTATATTTGGGAATCAGAAATTTTAAACTACCTATACCTTAAGACTCACCTAATCTGTGAATTTGCTAACAAACTCTGGAGAAGGAGGTGGGAAGTGTTGCCCTGAGGGCAAACGCTGGCTACGGAAGAAGACGATGTACAGGAATTCTCAGAAGTTCGCAGGGAAGGGCACTACATAAATCCAATGACTTCATCTCGAATACTTTAAAAACCAACTGATTAAAATTAGGGGGAGTTAAAAAATAGTCGTTTTTCACTCTTCTTTCTCAGCAGAAGACTTTGTGTCTCTCTGCCTGTTACATTACAGAGGTTTTGGGTTAAGAACAAGCATTACTGTTAAGGGGAAAATAAAAAAATCCTTCTTTTTCAAGAAAACAAAACAATACAATCTTGGGCAAGAGTGGGCAGGCGAACACCTCTTTAAACTTGCGACTTTCATCTTCCTGAAAGTTAGGAGCACAGTGAAAATTTGGAAGTTCAGTGGGTGTTGAAACAAGTTTATTCTGTGTTAACTTTATTTAAATAAATGCCCAGTTTGTCATTCGGGAGAGCCTAGCGCTTCTTTGCATTGATCTTGCTTTCTGTTTTCAAACTTGTCACTTGCAAATGTTACAAGTTAAAAGCACAAGCTGTCTAAAGTAAGTTAAATAAAACTGTTTACAATTGGCCTCAACTTTCGAGATAGCTGTATTCAAATGAATAGGACGCAACATTTTTAAAGTGCAACACATACTCTTTTGGCTCAACATGAAAAATTATACAACTGGAAATTACTGCAGTCATTTCTCTAAGGGCACATCTCGTGAAAAGCTGTTGTGAAAGTTAGTTATGAAATTATAAATTATGAGAAACACTGAAAAGTCATTTAAAATGAGTATATAAAATGCAATTACAAATAAAACCAGAGTGGGAGAGGTAGCATAAAGTAAATAAAATCAAATAAATACTGTACAGTAACATACAAAATTTTGCTTATAAAAAATTGAAAACTGGTTTTAAAACATCCATTTTCCCTTCTTTCGAGGGGTTTACAATGAAATTAAAATTTAGGCCTGGAGTCTCTGTAAAGATTTTCCAAATGTTATTAATTACTGGCATTGTTTTTTGCCAAAACCTCTCTGATCTGTCGGTCTAGTTCACTTATTATTCGATCCTCGTGATTATACACACCCGTCCTCATCAAAGTATCCCTTTCTTCTATGAGTCGAGTCAAATAATCATCCAAACCTTCTTCCAGGGTATTGCCACGTGGGCTGTCCATTTTTCCACTCGCAATCTCTCTGGAATCCTGGTACTGTTTCTGTTCTTGTTGCCTTAACCTGAAAAGTCAAGAACAAATGCCACTCTAAGCAGGCAACAAGTGCTGTTTTGGTTTTTGGGTTTTTTTTAGTTAACAAAACACCGTTTCAAAAAATGATTTAATGGGAAATTATGTCTGTAGCATTATTTTCAGGAAGATAACAAAAACCAGTATTCCGCTTGGCTAGCCAGAGTCCTCATGCTCATAAAAGACAGTTTTGAAAACAATACTTGTTTTTCTAATTATAAAATAGACACAAACTGTAGCAGTTCCAGAATACACACACACAAAATCGTGATGATCTTATCCAGAGATAACCAATCTAAATAATAATTTTCTGTATTTCTTTTCAATTAAAAATGTGTATGTACCTTAAATATTTTTCTAAAAAATTCATCAATTTCTTAGTATAGAGGCAAGGCTGTATACTACTTTTTTCCCACTTATAAAATGTTTTCCTACATCTTTCAGTGTCTTCTAAAGGGCTTCACCACATTCCTTCACTTGGAGGTACCCTTCTTTAATCACCCTTTATTGCTGGTCTTTAGGTTGTTGATAAATCTTTGTTTTTGTTGTTTTGAATAAAATTTCCTTAAGTCACTCAACAAATATCTGTATGTACCCAACGGTGCTAGGTGTTGGGGATACTGCAGTGACTCAAGAGGAAAACTCTTTACTATTACAGAGCTTTTATCACCAAGTGTTCGTAGAAAGTGACATTGTTTCCATGTGAATGCCTGGTTCAGACGGCATGTACCTTTTAAGATTTTGTATGTTTGTGACGCCTCATCTAGTAGTCAGAGAAGGGACAGCAGGTATCAGACTGGGACCTGGGTGTTTCCAGTGGAATACTGTTAATCACGTGGCCTTGCGAATGTTAAGTATACTTACTATACTTTCCCCCAGTGATTGTAACACCAACTTTGGACAGCGGCCTATGTTTTAATTGGGTATGTACAATTAAGAGATAACTTCATACTCCTTTATGCAAGTGGCTACAAAAATGTTTTAATTTGCAACTACTCCTAAATTTTATCTTTATAAATGGGAAGGGTGAAGCAGTTGAGTCTAAGCCCCTGCTTCTGAATGGTCTTCAGGATAAGTATGCCCATGAGGACCAAATCCACTTCTGAATTTATGCAGAGTGGGGAAGAGGCAGAAGAGCCAGTGAGGAGAGTCCTGCACTCACAGACAGGGAGGACTTGGCCCCAGAAAGGGTGTAGGACTGTTGATGGTATGTATATACTTTGGTTTGTTCATATGATCCCTTAAGATTCCCCACAAAAGAACATGAAACTGAACTATCCAGTCCAAGATGGACATCAAACATCTCCATCTGTTCTCAGAGAAAAAAACCTAAGTAGTCAAAGCACTGTGCTTTGGGACTCGGGTGGCAATCAAGTGGTTAATGGGACAGGGGTACAAATTAGAGCAATCCCTGTGGATGGTCCCTCTACTTTAATTCTTAGAACTTTCTTGGACAAATAGGTCCTGTATGCAAACTAGTAACATACAACCTCAAACTATGTATGAGAAAGCCCAGCCATTTTCTTGTTCATCTGTTGATGCATGAAGGATATACAGAATTTTTACACCAGTGATAGACGGTTCCTACTGCATCTTTACTAAAATGCAAATCACCAATCAGGCTCACAGTAGAATTTTAGAACCTTGTAGCTGAAGAAACCCACAAAGTTAACAAGGGAAACTTGACAGCCCTGACTGACACTATGTCTGGACTTCACCTGCACACTCTTGTCACTAGGAACCTGCGACTTTGTGGAAGTGTTCTGTAGAACGTTCCTTCTTATACTGAGCTTGGTATGTCGCCTTATCCTTTCCATCCGCTGGCTACGATTCTGTTCAAGAGGGGCACCTACTTCTCTTTAACTTGGGAGCCCTCCAGATACCTGAAGACAGCTATCTAATGCTTTGTCCTAGAGTTCTCACGTTCAACTTCCCTCTCTCCTGACCACCTTTTTGGTCACATTCCCCTGGAAGCTCTCTAGGAAGCTGACTGACCTGAAAACGTGCTGCACATCGGTACGAACACCCAGGAGTGGTGGAACCAATGCGGAGTTGTGAACACTTCTACCAATGGCCCTGTGAGAGCCCCGTCACACTGTTGCTAGCGGCCCCGTGCGTCCTCCCAGCCTTCCTCACATCAACGGTCTGCTCCTGTCTTTCCCATCACTTATGAGGTCTGCCTTATAATTCATACAGGGGACTCTTGGTTCTAATGTACTCAGTGGTTTAAGTCCTTGCTAAATCCTAATTTATTAAGATATTAACGATAAGACTCAATTTTGCACAATCTGCAAATCTGATAGCCAAATGGCTATCTGCATTTAAGCCACGAAAACCGTGCTTAGCAAACAGCAGAAGCTTAATACCTATATACTAAACTAAACTAAAACCACAAAAAAGAAAAAAATACTGTATGTCTATGACAGCAAAATTTTAGAAGGCAAGGGTCATGTTATTTATAACATCTTCCATGTCTATAACACAGTGGTAGGTTCTCCTTCTGGAACTCCCATTTCTGTATGGGGGAGAAAAAGGGAATTTTTTGGTTATTATACCTGTTTAATTCATTTCTGATATCCAACAATTCTTGTCTCTCGGTCTTCACCGTATCTTTTTCCTCAGCAGCCAGGTAACGGAGCCTCATCTGTTCCAGTTCTTCTTGCTGTTTTTTAAGTCGAGCCATTTGACTTTCTTGCTCCCGCTGGAAAGAAAGAAACAAGCCAGAACTCAAATGTGAGGAGTAAATATATTTTGTACAACCTTGACTTGTGATCATAATCCCGCTAGACAGGACCCATGACACAGCCCTGCGCTCTCATTCCGAGACGCACACTGTCTGGAAAGGGCCAGGTTCTCTCGAACAGTCCCGTCTTCTCGCGGCCAGCCACAGCCGTCCAGGGCACAGTCCGTGACTAAAGTTAGCGAAAGACCGTAAGAGAACCCGAGGTGCAGGCAGGAAGAGTCTGCTGGCAACACAATGAGTTGCCACAAGGACCAGTGGCAAAAGCATCTAAGAAACGGTTAATTATACAAAGATACACCGCGAAAAACCGAATGAACGGTCTCTGCACTGGTCACTAATTCCTCGTCCACCTCAGGTCATCATACACCTTTCTACTCTTTACATTCACACAAGAACCTGCACATAGGACAAACTGTCTTTAAAATAAATGTGCAACCGTCCCCAGAGTGGATATCCACGATTGAGTCAACCCCTCTCTCAGTCACGGATGCGTCTGGTACCACAGGTGGGGCTGCAAACACCCCATCATCGAACAGAGTCAGCTCGTGGTTCTTTGCACAGATTTCTGTAGGGACAGGTGCTCTGCTTTCGTTAGGACCGAAGCCCCAAAGGGGAGAGCTCTATCAGTAGGTATATGTCATCCTCTGTTTTTCAACATAAACTTTTGAATAACGGTAAACAGAGTTCTTACACATGATAAGTGTACAGAGTGGTAAGATTTTACAGAGCAAACTACTCCATGCAGATCATGAAACAGAAGCCCCCTGTGCTTCCTCCGACCCACTAACCACCCCTCCTTTCCTCAAGATAACTACTGCCTAATTTTTTACGCCACAAATAAGACGTGACTGCTTGAACTTCACAGAAATGGAATTCTAGGTATTACTTCACGTGTGGCTTCTTTAAGTTAACATTGTCTTGCAGATTGATTTGTATTCGGTAGAGCTGATGATTGCCGTTACTACATAGTATTACACTGGATGAACATACAATCTTTTCATTCCGCTGCGGAGGGAACTCGGGGTTAGTTTGAAGTTGTGTTCTCTAACGCTGATGTAAATATTACTGTACATGTCTACGGGCTCATGTTTGTATGCCTTTCTATTGGGTATATACCTAGGATTCAAACAGAAGGGCCATACGGTAGGAGAAATTCAGTATTAATAAGCACTGTTTTCAAAGTAGCAGTACTAATTTATACTTCCCTATGAGCATTCCAGTGCTCCATATTCTTACCAGTACTTGGTAATATAATTCTTTCTGCATTTAAACCATTTTGATAGGTTTATGTGGCGGTATCTCGCTGTAAATTTATTTTGCATTTTTTTTCCAAGACTAATGAGGTTGAACACGTTTTAGTATTTAAACGGCATTCTTCTTTTGTAAAGTTCCTGTTCAACCATGTGGCACTTTGCTCTACTTGGTTATGCATTTTTCCCTACTGATATATTTATTATGTACCTTATATAGACAGGGATAAGTCTTTTGTTGGCTATTTAAATTGCAAATATTTTCCACTAGTTTTGTCTTGCCTTTTCATTTCTGTAATGGTGTTTCTTACTTAATTTTAACATAGTCCAAATTTATTCTTTTCTAGCTAGTGCCTTCTATGTCCAATTTAAGGAATTTTTTGCCTGCCTCAGTCTTGAAGAGACTCTTGTATGACGATGCTCTTTTATATCATCTTGAAGCTTCATTTAGATCAATAATTCATATGCAATGGGTTTTGAGTATGTGTGAGATCGTTTCTTTTTTCCCCCCTATAGAGCTTCAACTGACATGGCAATATTTACTAAAAAAATATCCTCTCCTACTGCTTGGCAGTAACACCACCCACGACTCTCTAACCTGATCTATTTCTCTACCTTTGCATTAAATCATACTGCCTTAATACTGTAACTTTTAAAATAATCGATCTTGATAAGTGATAGTCTATTTTCATATAAATCTGTTTCTGTGGCTGGGAAAAAAAGGCCCCTGGGATTTATGATTATGCCTAATCTTCAGATCACCTTGACCAAAACCATTATCTTTACAATACTGATTCTGTCATCAGTGAACACTGTTTACTTCTTCAATTATGTAGGTCTTACTTAATTTCACGGAATGTTTTATACTTTTCTATATACTAAGGGTAACAATTTTCTTAGAATATGCTCCGAAGTATTTCTTCTTTTGAGATGTTATTGTAAATGGCAGAGTTTTTAAATTCTCGTTTTCTAATTGGCTCTAGTATAGAGAATTAACATTGACATTTGGTTTCCAGCAAACTTGCTAAACTCACTAATTCTAGATCTTCTGTAGATACTTTTTGGTTTTCTAAGTGTGTCATCTACAAATAATAGCAGTTTTATTTTCTCCTTTCCAACTAAAAAACCCTTTTGATTTTTTTCTCCTTTGTTTTCTTAAGGTGGTAAACCACCATGTTTGCTTTTGTTTAATAAACCCTGTTGTGATTGTTGTAAGTGGTTTATCAATGTTCCTGGGACTGTCCAATTTATTTTGTTCTTGTAATGTCCTTGTCAGATTTGGGAATCAAGATTATGCTAGTCTCATTTAGAAAAGAGTGTTGGCGCCTGGGTGGCTCAGTCGGTTAAGCGACTGCCTTCGGCTCAGGTCATGATCCTGGAGTCCCGGGATCGAGTCCCGCATCGGGCTCCCTGCTCGGCAGAGAGTCTGCTTCTCCCTCTGACCCTCCTCCCTCTCGTGCTCTCTGTCTCTCATTCTCTCTCTCGCAAATAAATAAATAAAATCTTTAAAAAAAAAAAGAAAAGAAGAGTGTTCAGTCTTCCTACTTTCTGAAACAGTTTGTCTACAATTAGTGGTATTTCTAAAATTTTTACTAAAATTCAAATGTGTAGCCATCTAGGCCTAGAGCCTTTATATGAAAGTTTTTCATTACAGATTCAATTTCCTTAACAGCTATCCAATGAATATTTTCTATTTCTTCTTGTGTCAGTTTTGTAAGTTCTGTTTCTCAAGTTTACAGAAAATTTTTATTACCATTCTCTTATCTCTTTCAATGACTATGAGATCAATAGCCCTGTGTCCCCATTTTATTCTTGATGTTGGAAGTTAGGGCATATTCTTTTTGTCCTTGAACACTGCCATGAAGGACATCTTTTCAAGAAAGAACGTTTTGCTTTGTTGATTTTGTTGTATACTTTCCCATTTCCTTAATTTTTATTCATCCCTTTCTTCTAACTGCCTTAATTTCTTATTCTTACCGACCATCTGAAAGGAATATTTAAAGAATAATTTTTTTGCTTTTATTTTTTAAGTGCCCTCAAGGTTATAAAATTTCCCGCTAAGCACAGTTTGCATTAAATCTCCTGTCTTGATATGCTGTATTACTTTTTGGTTCAAAACATTTTCTAATTTCACTTGTGGTTTTCAGTTTAGCTATGGGTAATTAGAAGTGAAGTACTTAATTTTCAATCATTTGGGGATATGAGCTTTTCGTTATTAATTTTTAGATTAATCTCACTGTGGACAGAAGATACTCTCAATTAAAACCTTATGAAATTTGTTGAGAATAGTGTGATCTTGCATGTGAGCAATGTGGCTAAATGTTCCATGTGTACTAGAATATGTGTATTTTAGATATAAAATATTCTATATATACCAATGGTTGTGTTGTTTAAATCTTCTAAATCGTTACTGCTTTTCTTGTTTGCTCTATCACTTCCTTGGAGAGTTACGGTAAAATGTACCGTTATTAATGTCTATTTTTCCTTTAATACTAAAGTTTATTGAGCAATAGAAAGCTTCAGAAGAGAGAGGGGGGACCCGAGAGGGTTGCCTCCTTTTAGTTCTCTTGATTTTTTTGCTTCATATAAATTTGTGGCTGTTGCCAAGTGCATACACAGGTAGAACTGTTGTCATCTTCCAGGTGAATTGACCCTTTTATGATGATGAACACTATCTACAGGTGTTGCCCTGAAGTCTACTTTGCCTGACAAAAGTAGTGCTAGATTGGCTTTCTTGTGATTAATATTAATGTGGTACATACTTTTCCCTCTTTCAAATTTATCCATTCTGTACCCTTACCTTTAAGCTGTGTCCTTTCTAAGTAGCATACTGCTGTTGTTTTTAGTTTTTCATGTAATATTTGTCTCTAATGACAGTATTTGGTCCATTTTATTTAAAGCAATTGGTCATATAACTGGTTTAAATCTTTACATGTTAGGACGCTGTACTTGTTCCATCTTTTTGATGTTATTCTCTCCTCTGGTCTTTTTTAGATTAATCCTTTGTCTTTTCACCCATGCCCCCCGCTGCCTCCCCTTTTCAGCTTCTTATTATTTCTTAAAAAGGAGTAAAAATGACTAATACAGATCAGGACTTTGACAACTTCACAAATAATGGAACATACTTTAAACATTTTAACTCTATTTGTTCCTCCATCTCTCTTCTACTTTGTCCTTCTAGGTTTTTGTCATGAATTTTAATTCTACGTATATCAAACTCAACAAATGCTGTGAGCGTTGTTTTCTACAATCAATATGTAGTCAGATATTTATTTCCATTGCTGTTTATTCTCCTGTTTTTGTCTGGGCTTATCTTCCTTCTGCCTGAAGAACACCTTATATTTTTACTCTAGGTTTGCCATGACAAAGTCTCCCAATTTTTGTTAGTCTGCAAAGTCTTATGTCACTGTTACTTACGAAGAACATTTTACTGCATACAGAACTTGAGGTTGGCAGTTATTTTCTTTCATTACTTCACGGATGTTACTCTATTATCTTGTGAATTCCTTCGCTGCTGTTGTAAAGTCATCTGTCTGGATTGTTGCTCCCATGAAGGCCATGTCTTCCTGTACCTCCATCCCTTACGGTTTTCATTGCTTTTTTGTCAATTTTACTATTATGAATCTAGGTATGTTTTACTTTGTATTTATTCTGTTTAGAGTTCACAAATATTCTTCAATCTGTAAATTGATACCTTTTGCACTTTCAGAGAATTCTCACCTAGTTCAAATACGGCTTTCTCTTCCATTCTGTTGTCTTCTGAAGGCTTGCCAGAGGCTTAGTATTTGTGTCTCCCCCAAATGCATACAGGTTTCCCACCTTTTTGAAAGTTGGTATTACACTGCTTCGTTGTTATGAAAAACCTACATTAGTACGGTTTTTTGCTAAACAAATCTAAAGAGGAGTTCCCCTACTACAAAAAAGCCATCATCATACTAATGTAGGTCTTTTGTAAAAGCAAAGTGGCGAAACACCAACTGGGGGAAAGTTGGGGATACTCTCTGCTTTGCACCATTTTGACTTCCAAGAAGTTTTACAGGAACCCTCTACTTTCTGATAGCTGGGGAAATGTGTGTAATGAAACCTAATCCCCATTTTGAACTGTTAGGGGATGGGGCCTTTGGGAGGTGATTAGGTCATGAAGGTGAGCCCTCATAAATGGGATTACTGCTCCTATCAAAGAGGTCCAACAGAGCTCCCTGGTGCCTCCACCACATGAGGACGCAGAAAAAAGGTGGCCATTTATGAACTGGGAAGCAGGCCCTCACTAAACATAGAACCTGACCACACCAGCACTATGATCTTGGCCTTCCAGCCCCCACAACTTTGAGAAACCAATCTGTTGTTTGTTAAGTCTGTGGTCTTTTGTTATGGCCGCCCAAACAGACTAAGACAGGGTCTCAGTTACACACAAAAGGGAGTCAGTCTTGTATAGTCTATCCCACGTGACGCTCAAGTTCTTGGCTAAATTTTCCATCTTCCCCCCGCCCCTTTCAGTTTGGATGCTTTTTATTGACTTCGCCTGAGACATCCTTGGGTCTGCTATATTGAATATGCTGTTAATTCATCTACTGAATTCTTACACTGCATTTAAAATACTTCTCAGTTCTAGAATTTCTATATCATTCAAAAGATTCCAATTCTTTACTACAATTCTCCATCGTATCACCTATTTTCTAGAACAGAGTGATAGTAGTTATTTCAAATTTGGCTTCTGGAATTTGAAAATCTGGATTACCTTTGACTTACTCCTACTGAGCCCAAGACATAAAAAGGCATTCCCCAGTGAAACCACACCAGTGGTTAATAAAGAAATGAAAAGATGCTCCAAAGAAGTAATCAAGGCTTTGAAAACTGAAGCCACAAAGTGATCCTATTTCAGACCCACCAAACTGGAAAAAATTAATACATGTTATAATAGCCAAGTGTTGGACATGGTATGGAGAATAACAATTACACAGCACTCTTGGGAACTGAAAAGTTGTACAACCACTTTGGAAAGTAATTTCGCCATATTTAGCAAAGCAGAAGAAACCAGTGAACGCTTTTACCAGAAACTCTACTTTTAGATATAAACTCTAGAGAAACTTGGGACACATGCAAAAATGTTCAGTGTTGTCTTATTCTAAGTTAAAAAAAAAAAAATCACCGAAAAAGGACTGGATAAATTGTGCTATGTTCATATATTTGTTTTATAAAGCATTAAAAATGAACTATAGCTAAATCTTAAAAGCAATTTTAACTCATATAATGTAGACAACAGAATGATTCCACCTATATATAAAGTTCAAAAACACACAAAAGAAAAGCAAAGCAAGAATAAATACCAAATTTAGGCAAGTAGTCCGTCACCTCTGGAGGGGCTGCAGTTGAGAAAAGGCACACGGAGGGCTTCTAAAGCACTGATAATGCTCTGTTTCTTAAAATAGAAGGTGGTGGTTGGGATGTATAAGAATCTTTTTTTTTCCCCTCCTCTTTGGACTGTTAGGGTAGATTTCTTTTAAAAAGCTAATTATTAAAAAAGAAAGGACAAGAAAGCTCAACAAAAATATATCAAATTGTTACCTCTAGCTGAGGAGGGGATAAGATTACTGGTGATTACTATTTTCTGTGTTATGCAGTGTTGCAAAATTTGCATTTGTTTACAATTAAGCAAGCATAATTACAAGCAGGAAAAAAAATACTGAAAGCCAATTATATGATGTTAGCTTACTCTATAAAATTGTCACTTTATGAAACTGGAAACATTCTAGTTCTAAAATATTGAAGAAAAGCCTTTAAATGCCTCGCATTTTTCCTCAAGTATATGGCATTAATAATCATCACACATGCATGCACAAAAATTAGAGGTTAGAGAAAGAAATCCTCTCTGTTGCCAGGTGCTCTGGGTTAAAGGCTCCTCCATCAAGTGAGTATAATCTTTATTTTGCCTTAGCTGCCTATAAATCCAGAGAGGAGATGTAAACATGCATACACTAGACTAAACAGCGGCTAAAAAGTGACCACTACTGACTCCCCCACTCACACATACCATGTAAGTCTGTGGGAAAAACTTGCAACGAAACTAAGGAACTCAAGTCAAGTTTTCTGAAAATAACCCAGAGCTGACAAGTCAGTAGGAGGGCCTGGATGGTTTCAAGACACAGTTTTTAACCAAGGCTTGGACCTCCAACTGTTTTCTTAAACAAAGATTTACATCCCCTCCTTGGCTAAATTACTTATAAATTAATCAAATTAATTACCCCGAGTGGATAAGCAGGAGGCTGGACAAGATAGTGCTGATGTCAGCCAATGAAGTCTGTGTTGTTTTAACTAAATACATCAGAGCTTCGTTTTAAACAGATCTACTGTGCACAAATATGGTAAGGGACCCACATCCTACCCCAACTCTTCCTTCTGTTTCCTGTCCTGGGAACAAATGTGCCTAGTTTTAATGGATCTGACATAATGAAAATGTTAAATTTTCTCCACCAACAAATTCATACCTCTTAATGACTGACTATTATTATTTTTTTAGAAGTAGTGGCTTTTATTCTACCTAATTATTTTCTAGGGTGACAAGAAATGTTTTTAGGGCGCCTGGGTGGCTCAGGTGGTTAAGCATCTGCCTTCGGCTCAGGTCATGATCTCAGGGTCCTGGGATCGAGTCCCGCATCGGGCTCCCTGCTCCTTGGGAGCCTGTTTCTCCCTCTGCCTTTCTCTCTCGCTCTGTCTCTCATGAATTAAAAAAAAAAAAAAAAAAGAAATGTTTTTAAACATATTATTTAGAAAACAAAAGTTAAAGCGACAACCTTGAGTAACTGTAGAACAAGGAAACTCAAGTGTTTGGGTTTAAAAATATTTCTACACTGTATCTTTGTGGACGTGGGGGGAAAAGAAACTAAATTTCCCCTTAACTGTCTAACAATCAGAATTCTTTAAAGATCTGTGCTACACACTGTAGCAAAGATATCAAATCCAGAATGTCTGGGGCTCATTTCCTTGTTTTCTAAGTTCGGACCCATTTAATGTTCTATTTTACAGCCATCTTCCCCGTTCGCAAAGACCAACAATAACAACACAAAATTACAGCTTGGAAACACAGATTTTTATGGTTGTGAGGCAGAAGAAAAGATTTTTTTTTTTTCTAAATCATTAGAAGAGTATGATTTTTTAATTCACAAATTGACTATACTGGGTCACCTTTGAGTAATGGAAATCTGTTTAAACATTCTTTTGGCAATAGGCACCAAGCATTAGATCTTATTTCCAAGCTTTACCAGCTGGGTTTTGTCATTAACATTTATTAACAATCTAAGATATGGCTTTCCCCGTCTAATCCGTACTACACAAATGTTTTGTATGGCCCTCCAGAGGATTTTGCTGTGACAAATTACTGGCAGAGATTATAGCCCCGTGGCTATTCACCAGAGGCAATGTAAAATTAACATGGTACTAATCCAATTTAAACAAGAAGTTGCACAAACAGTCCTCTGCACAAAAGCAGATAGAGGATTCCAATTTTATATTCAAACACAATAAATGTGTTTTTAATAAAAAGTTCTAAAAAAATTGTATTTTCACACATATGAATTGTGCCTATTTGATGAAGTTATTCATTTTTAAACCTGCAAAAAATCGTTACTGGCTCTTGCATTTCTTCCTAAGTGCCGAACCTCAAAAGTCGTCTGTAGACCATCAGTGATGCCTAGTGACCTCAAAGTTTGTTTACAGTGTTGTTTCCAAAGCAGAAAGTTTGTGGGATAAGGAACAGAATTACTCTGCAGGGAAGATCACTGCACTCAAAGAATAAGACTCTTTTCTTGAGCAAATAGTTCAGAGGTGAGCCAATAATGTAGGGCTGTTTTCTTCTTAATACAGACACTAACTCCAAGGGAAGCATCTGACTTTTGTGATGATAACCTCTCTGTTCAGAGGAACAAACACCAAAATTACTTTGCCCATGGTTTTTAGGCAAGAGGGTAGAAAAGACATAGGAAGAAAGGGTAAACAGAAAAGAAGGGATTAAATGAGAAGAGCAAGAAATAGCAAAAGTGTACAAGGATGCCTGTGATAGGAAGGGCAGGTGGGTGGCAGCCTTTTCGAGACAATTCTAATGAAATTCTGTTTCAGTAATTAGGGCACTTCCTTTGGAGAAGAGAGTCATCACTAATCAACAGCTAATACTTTTCTACCTTTTCAGTACTGACTCTGGTAATGGCTTCTAATGAATTACCATTCTCTGAGTCTCTGAGCCTTCACTATGTAACTTTTCTTCAGCTGCAGGCACCGTCTTCCCCGTCTTCCCCATCTACTCTTGGTTTTAAGACAGGAAATGATAGCAAATCTGATCGTGGTATTTCAAACACTCTTTCAAACACTGTCCCCTTAGCTTTGAGGGAGCTGGGTATATAATGGTAAGCCCACTGTCCTCTTATTTTTCTATTTTGGCTAACTTCATTTGGATATCTCACCACCCTGCTAGACCCTGGAGAACTATCAGTCCTCCCAGCTGGACGCAGGATTCCCCATGAGACAGCGCCGCTCTGTGGGGAGCATCCACTCCTGTGCAAGGGGCACCACAGGCTCCCAGTAAGGACAGGCTGACAGAAAGAGGGAAAGTGAGAACTACAGACTCCATGCTCTCTCATCTCTTTATACCCAATCTTTAGGACGTTCTACAGATTCTCTGGTGTATCTGCACGTTTAGGATTTTTTTTTTCCTTCTATACAGTTTTCTAAAGAACATCTATAAAACTACCATGTAAATACAAAGTACTGTTAATACTCAAACTATATCCTACCCACTTCCCTGTTGCTATTACTATATAACCACATCTGCCGCTTCTGTAGACTTAAAAATCTGAAATTGTTGACTAGAACACCGTAGTACCAAATCCCTCCAATATTTTTCTGTCCCTAGAAATGTCCAAAGCTACCAACCAATTAGGTCCCCGCTGACTAAAACCAAGAACACTCCACAACAGTTTTAGGGCTCAGTTCCTTTTAACGGTTAACAATGTACTGAGCACATCCTAGTACCAAACCTGTATTAAACGCTGTATAAACCACTCATTCAATTCTCAGAACCACCTGTGAGGAGAAATTAGTCTCCTCATTTGTACGGTGAAAAATCAAGAGGTAGAGCCAAGATTCACCTCACCTCTCAGGACATGTTCTAAACCACCTCTGAGAGAATTTGAATCCTGTCACTTTTAACAGCTACTCCCAACACATTATTTCCTTGTTCCCAATTCCTCAGGCTTCTCCACCTTGTACCGTATGTAGCCTAAGGCCCTTGGCATCATGGCTTCAGCTTCTTCCCGCTCGAAGTCACTCAGTTCTCACCATCAGAGCTTGCCTATCTAAGTCAGGGATGCCACTTTCCTGGCTGGGATGTGCCAAACAGTGACTTGTGCCTCAGTACTTTGTCAGAAATCCCTAAAGCCTTCCCTGGCTCCCTTTGTTTTTCTTGAAATTCTTGCATTATTTGGCTTCTAGGGAATAAAAAGATAACATGAAAAAAGGGGAAAGAGCCTGGACTCCAGGCCTCGCCTGCTCGCTCATGATCTGTGTGAGCAGGTGCACCTGACTTAACTTCTCTCAGTCTCAGTGTCTTTCATCTGGAAGAGGGAAATAAAATTACCTGCTGCAGAGGGATCTTGGTTAGGATGAAATGACAAGAAGTGAGCGGCTGGAAATCCTTGTCATGATCACCCTCTTTCTAGCTGCTGCCTCCAGCATCAGCTCTCCTCTGTCCTCTGCAAACCTAAGGATACTCAGTTGTGTCTGCCATGGCTTCAGTTCTCGCCTCTGCAAGGGAGTCCTTGCTCTGTTCTTAAGCCCCATCAGCCTCCCTACACCGGATCCATATTTCTGACTGCTTGCTGAATTTCTCTCTGCAGAAGTTAAAATGTCCAACTTTGCAAGTCCTATCTCCTTCTCATCTTCATACTGCATTTCCGTACTGGAAAACTATCTCCAGATGGTAAGGCTTTAGCCTTGGGCATCAACTTTGACTTTCTACTCTGCATTAAAATCAGGTAGATGGTGCTACACACCATCTACCAAAACTATTTTTTTTTCTTTTTTTTTTTTTCAACAAGAATCTGTGTGTCCCGTTCCCACAGAAGTTCCAGTCCTTATCGCCCAAAATGACCACTACAAGGGGTTCTCTGGGGTCCAAGTACAGTCTATGCTTTCCAACTCCGTGCCTGTTTGCCATAATCATTTCAGTGATTTTATTTCCAGCATTTCCCTCACTACTTTCCTCAATCACAACCCACTCACCAGAGGTCTATCTCAAATACCTCCTCTTCCACAACACCTTTCTTAAGTGCTATAAAATAGATGTACTTTCCTCTCCTGACTGCTCTGGATGGTTCTTCTCAGGCTCTTTTAAATATAAATGTTATACTTGTACTTTTCTTCCCTACTACTAAATTGTAAGCTCCCTGAGGGAAAGACTTTTTACCTACATCAATAAATCTAGGGCAGGCAGTAGCTTGAATACAGGAGGCCCCCAGTTACACTCATCTATCCTTAGTCCTGTGAACTTTCATGGTCATTCTGTGTCATCTCAACTCTTGTAGGAGCTATGGTAAGGCAAATTGTACTACTAATTCTCCTGTAGTCTTGGACATAATTCTCTATGAGGGCAGGAAGCGATTAATACGATTCCACAAAGATGTTTAATAGCAATTAATGGTCATGGAGACAGATATAAAGAATACAAATTTGAAAGGCCCTATGTGCCAAATTTCATTCAGAATAAAACTGTTAAAAAAGCAGAAGTTAGAATAAAGCTAACCATTACTGGTCCTTAAAAGTGTGAGGTCAAGTAGGTTGGAGTCTAAAAAACCTTGCTCACATTTTACTTGATCGTAATCATCTGAGGAAATTGCACCCCAAAATAAGATTAATTTCTCCTGAGGCTTACGGCATTTGTTATCAAGTAGGAAGGAGGAGGGGGAAGAAAAGTAACGTAAGAAGAACTCAGGAAACCACTATCACTTTTTAAATTCTTGTAAAATTATGCAAAAATTGTCTCTCCTTTTCTTCGCTGAATAAATGCCTATGTCTTCTAGGAATAATATTTAAAATAAGCTCTTCAGTTGGAGGACATGTTAAATTTTTTAAGTTATTCTTAAAGTTCTCTCCTGAACAGTACTTTCAATGGAAGGAATTTATACTAAGAGGGAAAAAAATGGGCATTTTATAAGTGAAAGTAAAATAAATTATTCCCACTTTCTTCTGGGGAGGATAGTTGGCTATTTAAAAAAAAAGAGAGACCTAAAAGCTTTTTTTTTTTTAATTAAGATTAAAAGATCTTTAAAAAAGCCCCTAACCTCCTAATGTCAGAAATAGCCCTGGAAATTGAAATGGACACATCTGAACGTAAGACATATTGCCAAATACGCATACTTGTAAAGAATCAAGGGACAAAAAGACATAAAACGAACAATCCATCATCAGCTATAAACTACATACCTGTTTAAGTCTGGCAAGTTCTTTCAAAGCTCGTCCCCACTGCTGCTTGTAATGCAGTTTAGACTTAGTTGCAGATTCCAACTTCCTTTCAAGTTCAACCTAACAGTGATTAAAATCGTATCAAGTGAAACACTATACCACTGTGTACAATCACTGAAAGATAATATATACAAAGAGTCTGGCTTAAGAAAAGAGTTTATATAGTGTAACATACGACATCATCTAAAACTGTTATATAATTTACTATAAATATTATGGCACATGAACATTTTCTTGTTTAAAATATAGTCGTATTTTTACTGCCTAACAGCCTATGCTAAAAGGAACTGAATTAGTCTTAACCTCCAGACAGTTACTATAAATGTATTAAAACGTGTAGAGAGTGCAAAACACATTAATTTTTTACAAAAAGCAGTTCTTACTGTTAGCATTCCAATTCAGCAGGCACTCTAAATCTGAGAAACCAAGTTATTCCTTTTGGAGGCCTATCGACATGGAACTTGGTCTTACAACAAAAAGAGCTAGTAGAGATACTTTCATATTTTGGCAAAAATCATAAAATGCTGAAAACAGTGAAACGTTTTATCAGAAAGCAGTTTACTAAGAAAGAGTACAAAGTGAAAAATATTTTAAGAATGTTAAAATAAACCTGAGAGTAGGAAAAATAATGCTCCTAATAACATTCATCTAACTCTTATTTTCTATTTTTCCTCAAATATATAAAGAAAAACATGAAAGTGATTCCATAAAAAAATGGTTATTTATACTTGCAGCAGGCAATCTGTTGTGCATGAACTGAAGCCAACTTGGCTATGTTCTGGAATGTACTCTCTCAGTGTTTCAAACCAAGTACCAAACAAATTCATGAAGCCAACAGACAGTTTTACTATTTAAGTGATAATGTAATAATATGCCTGAATTACAGTAAAATACTGTGACTCTAAACAGGTCTAAGTTTTTTTTATATCAAGTCCAGTTTTTCCCATATACACAACTCCTCGTGTTTTGCAGGAAAACAAAACCAAAGGCACTCTCCCAAAATTCAAACGCCAGAAAACTTTCATCTTATTTTCATGTAAGGAAAAGCTGACTGCCAAATTCCCTTCACAAAAGACCAGAACATTCTCTGCAGTAATATATGACTTCATGGAGTCAAGTTCTTTTCTGCTTTACAAATCCCTGGTGCTTGGATTTAAAGGTGTTGACATTTCACAACGAGACTTACACGCCTTAAGCTGAATAACTGTGAGATTATCAAAGATGAACTCTTCTGCTTATGCCCCCCAAATTTATCCATATTACTTAACAATAGGGCATCAGTCAGAGGAATAGCAAAAATCTTTTTATAGCTCTGAGATAAAAGGGTGCTACTTAATTATAAAAGCGATCATGTCCATGGGTCTTGGAGAAGGTGTAGTAGTCTGGATGGGCCCAAGGGATGAGGGTTAGGACAGAGATGAAACCAGAGGGATCACATCTACCCAGGGGACTGACTCCACAGAAAAAGTGGGATAAGGTTTTATCAGTTTTGCCATGATTATCAAAATAATTCCCATTTGCATAGTTATTCACACTTAAATAAACTGTAGTTAGAAAATTTCAGATACAAACCTCACTTTTCTAATTCATTCCTTTGGCCCAATCGATGATTCCTACCTTTATTTTTTTAAGAATATAGGTGCCTCTGTGATTCTAAAGAAACACATGGACCCAATTCCCAGAAACATGCACATGACTGAAGATTTGATATAATTCCAGGGCATTCACAGACCTCGCGTTAAGACATCTCACTGTGAGCAGATCTGAGGCTTGAGCTAGCCTGTAGTACCCTTAGATCATGAGCCCAGTTACAGACTTCTGGTGTGAAAACTCACATCAGGACCTAGAGTCAGTTGAGAGATCCGTGCTCACTGCTGCTCCCATCTCCCTATTTCTATGCCCACAGCTGTCATTCGCTACGAGACGGAGGGCACTGGCTTTGTCTCTGATGCCCTACTCCCTAGTTTGAGTCTGTCACAGGCAACTATATTGATTTCTCCCTGGAAAAACTTGGTGGTTTTCTTCTTTTCCTTTCCTACTGCCATTTCCTTAGCCCAAGTTCTTTTCCTCTTCTCTGGTCTCTTCAGCCTCAAATTTTTTCTATCTACACATCCCACTTTCCTCTCTGCTAAAAAAAAATCTACCATCGCTGCTACTTACCTGCAGTCTTGAGCCTATACTCCTCTGTCTAGGTTTCACGGTGTTCCAAAATCTCACTTCTGTCCTACTTGCGGAACCTATTTCCTGCGTTTTCCTCAACAGAAGACCCTCTCCTCCAGCCCCCAGGTCCGTGTCCTGTACACCAGCCCCCCTGGCCCATTAACTTCCTGAGCCAGTTACTTCTTTTTCTACTCTAACTTAAAACTTGAAGCTTCAGGCTCAGCTACCCTTCCATGAAGCGGTCTTAAATTTTCTAGATTGCAAAGAGTTTCTATCACATTCCTTGGTATTTGATTCACACACAATCACTTAAGGCTGAGTCATCTCCCTAATTTCATTACAAACTCTTTAAAAGTGAGGTCCCAAAGGATAATGTGCTTTTTCTCTTCTCTTTTTCCTCTCATCTTTCCCTTTGCCTTAAGACAGGGGTGGATGAGCAGTAGCTACCAAATGATCTTAAGTACGAAAATTTCAGCGTTTATCTTCATCTTCAGTCTGTCCTACTAAATTATTTTCCATATGTCATTTATTTAAAAACCTAATTATTTTTAAGCCATCTAAGAGACTCGTACCGAAAAGCAAATCATAAACTATTACTGACTTCTTACATAACAAAAGGAATCAGGAATTATATTTGGTAAAACTGTGTCTTATCTATACACCATTTCGTGAAAATGGAAATACTTCTTTTACACTGAAGAGAATGGGTCATCAGAAAGGAAAAGCCCTCAGGCAGACATAACGAGAAGATTAAATATGGAATCAGCTACTTTCGCACTTATGTCTTCCTTTCTGGGCTTCTAGGTCTTTGTTATTATGTAGAAATAAGAAATAAGATTCTGCCCTCTTCTGGCTCCAAAAAAAACTTACCAAGAATTTTCTGTCCGAGCACAGAGGGCTTGTTTTATTGAACACTCACACATGCTGGATGCATTCTTTAGGGCTGCTGCAGGGGCAACTGACCTAGTCATTTTTCCCTCTTGCGCTTAACTTCATGGCCCTGTTTTCACTTGCAATATGTTGAGTGATTTTCATCCTGTTGCTAGAAGTATAGCTGGAAAAAGGGATTCTGAAAATCACTTAAAATGTATGTCTAAGCTGGCAAGTGTCAAGTTTATATTCAGAAAAGATAGTGCTTCTGTTCTGATTTTGAGATCGGTAGTCTCCGAAGGTAAAATGGTAATACGAAAATCCTGAGACCTGCGCAGCAGGACCTGAGAGATGGGCTGAGGCTCTGTGTCCATCCTCTTCTGTTTCCTGTCCTTGGAAGCCTTGTAGCTGTCAACACGGGAATAGCGGAACACCTGTTTTTATCCAAAGAGGGGCTGAGCATGTCCAGCTGAATTCAAGTTCACTGGTAGACAAATGAACAGCCCACCAAATGAAATGGAAAAATGCAAAGACTGCCCCGATATGCAAGCAGCAGCATCAACCACGCTGGGCAGTCAAGCCCACGTTGGGGAAGAAAAGGAACCAAAGACAGCACGGCCATGGACAGGCCACAGAAACGAACTGGTTAATTAATATCTGCTTCAACTAAAAAAAAAAATTTTTTTTAACCACAGTCTAATTCTTGTCTCCCAGCTTTTCTATGTACTCACCCTTTCTGCCTCTTAAATAGTGTCTCTACTTCCCAAGAAAAACTCTTTCATGGTCCACTCATCCCCTCCTCTCTTAAAGCTGAATTTCTTCTTGTTTTCACAAGAAAATATCTGTACATTTTTCTACCAGTATGTAAGATTTTTTTCAACAGTGTGAAGCCCTGGGGTTATATTTTGTTTCAGTTTTTTCCAGTGCCAAACTTTTCAATAAGCCCCTGCAATTTGGCTTTTTCAAAGTTAGTGAACCTGCCAAACCCATGGCCCTTCATCCACCATTCTTGACCTGCCCTTTGTGAGACATGACCTCTACTACTTATTCTCAAAAATCCTCCTCTTCTGGGTACTAGACTGTTTTTATTACTCCTCTGAATCTCTTTAGCCTCCTTCTCTCATCCCTGAGGCTGTGCCTCCCCCGAAGTGGTCGAGGGTCCTTCCTTGGCGCACCTCAAGCCATTGCATCTGCATCTAAGGCTGACTCCCTTTTCTCTCTTCCTACCATACTTCCCATTTTTAACCACTCAGTCAGCTGCTCCACTTCCACTGTTCGGCTAGCATCTCAAGTGTAATACGTCTAGAACCAGAATTCTCTACAACTTCCACCTCCTCAGAAAGTTCTTCCTGGAAGTTCTTCACTTCCATTAACTTGACAGCAGTCTCTGACTTTTCTTACCAGATGAAATACAAGTTCTTTAACTTACCATCTAAGGTCTTCCCCCTTATAGGACCAAAAATTGCATCCCCAGCATTCTCTCGGCAGTCCAATTTTTATTTTGAAACTAGGACAATAATGATTAGGTTCTAGTCAAGTTATTACCGAAATATGTAATAGACTTCCTAACCTTCCTACTTTGCCTGAATACCTCTTTCTGGAATATCCTCCCCTACACATTTACCCATTAAGAGGTCATGTGTCCTTTAGGTTCCATATCCAGTCTCATCACGATTTCACTAGAAGGAGCTTTGTCTCCCCTTTACATTCATGGCTCTTAGTAACACAAAGTTAGCTAGATGGTACCAGCCATCATCTTCCTTTCACTTTATCTAGGTAAGTTCCCTGCCTCTCTGCATGACTTGTCATTTAGTTGACTCTATCCTGAACGTTTTATAATCATTCGGAATAGCATTTAGCACAGTGTCAGAGAACATACATCTTTGCTGGATAATGAAAGATCAGTTCTGTCCATCAGCATCCTGCCTGGAAACCAGACATCACTCTAGGTCTTCAAAAGAGATTAACTTAATGCAGGCAACGGAAAAGCAGAAATGCTGGAGGGGATCGGGTGAGGGGTCCCCCGGGGTGAGCAGGATCAGCCAGTCTCTACCTCTCCGGGGTAGGAGGGGCTCCAGGAGGAAGTAGCGGGAGGAGCAGTTCTTACATCCCCAGAACCCAGAGCCAGGGGTTGTCCAGTGAGCTAGAGCCCCAGTGGGGATGGCCCAAGGCAAGCTGAAAGAAGGGCTGTCTGGTAGGACAGGGGACCATAAAGTACACCTACTACCCGAGGAAGTAAGAGAAGCACAGCGACAAAGACAGAGAAGGAAGAACTACCCTGGCGTCTTCCCAACTTCCGTCCGCCAATCTTCTGAGGGTGCCCCCTAGTGGCCTTTAACTTCCACAGATTATTTTCTTATTTATAACCTGTGTCATTTTCCTATGTAGTAGGAACCAGAACATACTTCCTGTTGGTGTGAATCCCCAGATAAATAGAGGGAGGACCTGGCTTCCAAGGACAGGAAACAGAAGAGGATGGACATCCCCCCTTCCAGGCTAAGAGGAGAGTGCAGGCTTGTAATGAATGCTCCTGTCCGGGATGCTGAATCTGATAAGGATAGTAATACACAGCATTCCCGACGGCAAGGCTGGCACCAGAAGTGGGGGTTACAGAAATCCAAGGACACGACCATGACAGCACCAACAGCAGCAAGAGAAGATGGTTTGGGGACAGGCCATGCTGTGCTGCCCCTGGTTCTTGCTCCTACTTTGAAACTTGTTCTGTAGCCTTCCTGAAAGTTTTGGGGATTCCTTTATTCCTACAGTTAGTTACTGATGTGGTTTGCAACCAACGACTCTGATCAGAGAAAATGGATAAAAGCCAAGAAATTCAAGTACTGACGAGGTCATGTGTCTAGAATTCTGTCCTTAGCTGACATCAGAACACTACAGTGAAATGTTATTGCATTTTATATTCACGTAATACTTACTGACTTTATAAATTATTAGAATTAGTTAAATTGCCATAATCTGACATGGGTACCTTTTCTAAGGTGAGGAGATTTATTTCAGACTGTAGACGGATTTCTGGTTTGTTGCTTTGCTGATCCTTGAACTGAACAAACTCCTTTTCCAAAATCTTATACTTATTTTCAGCATCAGTAAGCTGTATTTAAAAAAGAAAAAAAACACCGGTATGCTAAGTTCAATACTATAGAATTTGATTCAACAGTGTCATATTTTCCTTATGCTAAAACATGTTTATAGTAGAAAATTTAGAAAATCCCCAAGGTATAATGAGGAAAATTAACAACATACAAAAACTTTTTAAGAGTATGAAATCTGTTATAAAACCAGTATCACCAGAACCTTTGTGGTAAATTTTAGATGGCAAATGAAATTCACCTTATAAAAATACAGATACTACGTACTTAGGATGTCACATGTAAGAAAATATTGTGCATTATAGATATACCAGCTAATTACGGAGAAAACAAAAACTTTTAGTGCTGTATTTCCTTTTCTTATTATTTGAAGCTGTAAGAACTCCATAATTCAAATAATATTACAAGTTAAAGTCATTTCAAGATGATTTGGCCCAATCCCTTCATTTCTGTGGCTGAGAAATTTAAAGGTTGCAGAAGCTCAATAATGGGGGCAGTGCCTAAGAGCCAGGATGTAGCAGAGACATAAGTAGCATCCAGATCTCTTCATCCCCCAGGATAATGCTCTGATGAGAGCAGGCAAATACTTCGTTAAATTAAAAAAAGAGAGAGACCGCCTTGACTCAAGTCTATATATAACTCCCCTTCTAACAGTTTCAGAACTACCAAACCCCCCAACCCAAAAAACAGGATATAAAAATTTTTTATTTGATCTGGGATTTTTTTTTTAATCAACAAGCACTGTTAAAAATGCCTTCCAAAAACATGTAACACTATAACTACCAATCAT
The DNA here is from genome assembly GCF_011800145.1 of Mirounga leonina. Lineage (NCBI taxonomy): Eukaryota > Metazoa > Chordata > Mammalia > Carnivora > Phocidae > Mirounga > Mirounga leonina. The sequence goes on from NW_023270426.1 coordinate 9,390,659, forward strand.
AGATAAACCCATTTATCTTGTAAGACATAAGACTTAACTGAATTTGAAATACTGAGAAAATCTGTGACAGAAATGGAACTTAAATTATCAATAATAAATTCTTATTTCATGCCAGTAAATACAAATAATTCCAATTAGGATTTATCTAGCATCTTAAGGTAATGAGGTATTCCATTACCTGAAAATTCTTCATATGACTGAAGTTTATCTCTCTGAATATCTGAACTTTTATTTTTAAATTTGAATTAAAACCTTTCTAAAGCATCTCTGTCACATTTATTTCTGTTTTAAACAAAAGCTACCAGACTTCGTATTTGTTATTTTTTCCACCATTCAGAGACATCATCATAATTACTGTGGCCCCAATCAGGTTGTACAGAAGTAAGCTATGAGGCGTAAGGGGCTCTTTTTCTTTGGCTAAGTGGTCCATAAACAACATGGATTGAGTGTGTGACCCGCTTTTATATACCGGAACACAGATACTTGATCACAGGGTGTCTTTTTGTCCTTTCTACCTGTCTAGTTAGAACTGTGTGCTGAGTATATGGAACCTAGTTCTGACTCAGGGCCTAGAATGTTTTCTTTTATATAAGCTGTGAAATGTTCCCAGTGAAGGGCTGAGCAATTTCAGCTCCCAGACACGTGGGCTGCCCCACAGCTCCCTCCCCACTCCCCTGCCAGGTTTCCCCCAGGTCTCAGACTATGTTCTAGAGGAGTGCCTGGGCTTAATTTCTCCAAAATACCAGTTTGTGCCACAAAGGTGCTTCCCACAAAGATGCAAGCTAATTACATCAGTCTGGGACAAGGTAGAAATGGGTTTTTCAAAAAGATCCCCTGGTGAATCTAATGCATGTTAGAAGCCTCTATTCTAGAAGGCTCGATCTCCCTAAGAAGTGGAAGAAGGGAAGCACTACCGGTGAAGCCCATCCCGACTGCCCACTTTTACCACTCGATCTTTCATCTTTTACATGAGACTTCTATATAACAGTCCATGAACAAAGTATTGGCCACAACGAAATTTGTCAGAAAAAAAATTTGTGGAGTCAAATTTAGTTCTTTGTCATGTGAATAATGATAAGGGAAGGAACATTATCCCAACGTCGTCTTTAGCTTTGACTTAGGAAAACAAGACTTAAAGTCAATCTGAATCTCGGTGCAATCAATATGATCAATAGTTTGATTTACTGTGTAGTTTTCTCACTTTTCAGTGAATACAGAGAAGCTCGAGCTCCCACCTGCTGCTGCAGTCGGAGTTTGTCCTCATCCAGCTGTCTCATCTTCAACCTTTCTAGTTCCACCTGATGAACACAATCCTCTTTGGCCCTCCGGATAGAGTCCTGAAGTTCTTGCAGGTTCCGTTCACGTTCTAATTTCAGTTCCTTTCTCTCTCTTTGAACCTGACAACAGGTGCGTCTGTAAGAGGTGGGCTTGCTCTTGGCTATGTGACACTGTTCAGTAGTCTATTATCCTTATATACAGTCAATGTTTGGAATATTTACAAATTTATCTCCATATCCTTTTCCGTTATTAGAGTTAATGTTTAAACATACTGAAATTCTACATTTTAATCCATCATCACTTAATTCTAATATAAAAAGTATATCCAAAACTCCATATATGACACACATAAATTCAATTGAAAAGGCCCTAATAACTTAAAATTCCTATCTGAATAAAACCCATTGTATTATCTAAGCAAATATGCCCAAGTTTCTTTTCTTCTTTAGACATTTCTTATATTTTGAGGGTGCCTGGGTGGCTCAGTCGGTTAAGCGTCTGATACCATCTAAGATTCTTTCTTCCTCTTCCTCTACCCCTCCCCCTGCTCATGCACACTCTCTTTCTCAAATAGATAAATCTTAAAAAAAAAAAAAAAAAAAATGGGGGCGCCTGGGTGGCTCAGTTGGTTAAGCAGCCAACTCTTGATCTCAACTCCGGTCTTGATTTCAGGGTGGAGCCTACTAAAACATGGAGCCTACTAAAAATAAACCACAAAATTTCTTACATTCTGCCTAGTATCACAGAAGGTGACTGAGCCTTTATATCAGATGTTTGACCTTAAATATATTTGTTTCCAAATCAACTTAGAAATTCCAGAAAATGTGAGGACAAAGTTAAGAGAGAGATGCTGAGAAAAATTCTGAGAAACACGTGTGGTTAGGGAAGGGGCATATAAATTTAACATGGGGTAAATTCTAAGTATTTTGAAGTGACTTTTGTAGTAATTTAAATAAGTATTTAGGGTAAAATTTAGTACGACCTAACAAAATTGCTAACTAGGCGTAGCACTAACAGAAGTTTTCATCCATCCTTCAGATTTAACCTTTAATGGGCAACAAGGGTGTTCCTTTCTTACCGAGAGCAAGGTCAGAAGGCTAGGCCACTAAGCCTGTGCTGCATTTTCTCTCTTCTCTACGTAGTACCACTCTCCCTTCCTTCCCCATAATGGGAAACTTAACCAGAAGTCTCTACAACTGCAGACATCAGCCAAAGCTGGCTAACAATTAACATTTCTAGTAAAATATTTGGCTATCTATTCCTCACGTTCTGACCTATTATTGAACAGCAGTTTTCTCCATCATGCCTACAAGACAGCTTCCATGAAATGGAGTTTATATGAGCATAAAGGAAAAATAATAGTATGGACCTAGAACACAGATTCTGGGAAATGAAGACGTACGATAGAGGAATACAGTTACCTCTGACTCTGCAAGGACAAGCTGCTGCTCTCGCTTCTCTAGGTCAATTAGGGTTTTTTGAAGTTTTCCTTCTAGAACAGTATATTCAGCCACCTAAAGTACGATAAAAGAAAAATTACCTTTTCCCCAAATTCAAAACATGAACAAATTCAACGATGCATACATTTTAACTTACTGAAACACAAGACGTGGGAATAGGAAAATCATGAATTACATCCACCAATTCAAAGCAGAAATTCTTTCCAGTACCCTAAGGAAGGAAGCCCATCTCGCTTCTGCTTGGCTCTCTCTAGTGACATTCAGTTTCCCGAGGAAGCTCTTTCTCCCACTGGACAATCAGACTGCTAGTAAAATCCTATGTTCAGGCAACATCTAGCTCCTTAAAATCTGCCTTGGTCAACACTCCGGTATTTCTCTGATGCCCCCCTTCATCGCTTACGCTCCTTCCCTAGAACGAATTCTGTTGCTAGATCAGCTAGTCAGTTTCAAGTCTGTCCTCCTCCTGGTTCAGATCTCATCCTTTCCTGCAGTTCCATGATCGCTTCTGAAGCCACACTCCCTGCTTGGGCCCCAAGCCTAGTACCCCGGTTGCCATGGGCTTGCAGTCCTGCTCTGCTCTTTGACCCTATGAGTCCCATTCAGAATAAGAGGTCTGCTAGCTCAGCCTACACAGCATGTAGGAATCTGACAGTTTGCTATCTTTCATTTGTAACTGATCATTTTTACTAGGACTTTCTGAACCAGTTTTTCTATCCTCACCAACTAGTCTCCAGATCCCAGGCGACATCTTAATCTTCTTTTTCCCGTAGTCAATAGGACCTTGGTTTGATCCTCCTGAACCTTACCTGTACCCCTTAGACAGAAGAAAAAAAAAATATCTTCACATATTTGAATCTGGTGATAGCCATCATATATCCTCTTAGTCTTTTTTCTTCTCCAAGATAAACACAAGTTTTAGCTATTATTCACATATTTTGATTTTCACATCATCTAATATCTTAGATTTAATCTAGAGATTAGATTCTAGACTAAGTCTTTTAAAAAATGTGGTAGCCCGATGTGATCTCATTACTTCCGAAGCCAAAGAATGTCCCCTGCCTGAGACAAGAACAGCAAGTCCATTAACTTCATCTAAAATCGCATGTGCTATTTCAGGATCCTGATCACGCCATCTGTTGTGTCAAAGAAATTCCCCCAAGACTTTTGTTTTTAAACCTGGGATAACTATACCCACATAACTATTGTCCAAAAGACTGTTGTGACTACGGAATTTGACATTTGTCCTTGTTAAACTTTATTTCAGTGATTTAGGCCCGACATACCAACCAATCATGATCACTTACGTAAGAATTCTGTTAACTCTACCACCTACTTTTGGTTTACCTAAAAAACAAAACAAAAAACAACTAAGTGTGCCCTACACCTCCTTATAAAGTCTTACAGGGATAGGGAAACAGGATGGTGAGTCAGAATTCCAATGTTCTGCCTCTGGCAAGGCAAATGTGTGCGTTCCCAGAGCCCTGTCTCAGGAGGTCTCCTTTCCTGCTACATGACCTCCGCAGATGACCCAAACCACCTACCATCACGTATACGGAGCACTCCCAAATCCAGCCTGCCAAGTCAAAACCCCCTCCAGAGGTTAGGACCTCTAAGCCCAAGGATCTGCTGCATATGCCAATACTCCCTAGGTATCTCAAACTCAAAAATGTATAAAAACGGGAAATCATCATCATTTAAATAACAAATATCTATTGAAAACCTAGCAGGTGTGGGTAAAAGAAAGTCCTGTGATACCTATATTCTGAGGGAGGACCAACTATGAACAAGGAAGTGGATATTTAATGTAATCCTAAGTAAATGCCAGGATGAAAATAAGCAGAATGAGTGTCTAGCTAGTGGCGGGGAGCAAAGGAAGAAGGCGTATTTTGGACATAATGATCAGAGAAGGCCTCACTCGGATTATCCTGAACAAAGACCAGAAAGTACTTCTAACAAAAGGACATTCCATAGATCCTGAGGTGGGGGACGTGTGGCTTAGCACATCTGATGAACTGCAAGGAGGCCAGGTTGGTAAGAACAGACTGTAGCAGGAGGCTTGACAGAAGTGAGGTCACAGAGGAAGCTAGGAGACAGGTCACCTAAGGCCTTGTGGGACCTGATACAAAATGTGAGTTTTATTCTACGTGCCATGAAGAGCATGACAGGTTTTAGCAGAGGCGTGCACTGTCTGACTTTTGGTTTAAAAGCCTCCCTCTTGGATGATATGGATATAACCAGCTACCGGGGTCAGGAAAGAGGAAGGGATGCTGAGTTAAGTAGTAACTAGGAGAGAAGTCACCTAGGCGAGACATAAAGTTGTGAAGGAGGTGGCTCAAAGTGGTTCGTTTCCAGGATACATATGCAGTGTGGAGCCACGAGGATTTGCTAATAAACTAGATGTGGAATCAGAATCAGAGTCAAGAGATAACTTGCCTTGTAACCTGAGAAACTGAGTAAAAGGCATCGCCATTTATTAAGATGGGGAATCAACACGAACAAATTTATACAGGAGGGAGATACAGAGCTTGTTCTTAGGTCACATTTGAGTTGCTTATGAGACAGTCAGTGGGCAATGTCAACAGCAAAGTGCAGAGTCCAGAGAAGAGGCAGGGGATGCAAGTGGATACATGTTATATATAATACACATATATTATGTATAATATGCATACTTGTATAGGACAATAAGAAAGTGGAGGACAACACCAGAAGAAATGTAAAAACAGAAAAGAGATTCAAGGACTGGGCCTTGGGGCAAGCCAATAAACCCAGCAGAGGCTGAGGGGAAAAAAATGATCCAGCACGAAAACTGGGAAGGGGAGACCAGTGAATTCAGTAGAACAGTAGGAAGGTTATAGGAGGAGAGGTCAAGCAAAGGAAGTGTTTTAGAAAGGGAAAGATCAAATTGGGTAAGGATGAGGGAGGCTTGGTTGAGAACTGTTCTGGAGAGGGAATGAACTGCTTAGGGAAAGGAGGAGGAGCATTGGGTAGCAATGAGTATCCCTTAAGGCTTCAGATCTTAAACCTCCTTCACTCCCTTTAACTCCCGTTCCCCTTTTCTCTACCACCTTATCACTGCTCTGACTTTTGAGCCTTCATCTTCTTTTACATATATTATTGCCTCCCTGGTCTTCCTGACTTTAGCTTCACCCTCTTCCATTCTGTCCATTATACTTCCACCAGAATGACTGTTTGAAAACAAAAATCTCATTTCCTTGTTCTCTTACATAAAAGTCTTCATTAAAAAAATGTTTCTCAAATTTCTACCTTTCCCAAGCTGGGTTATCAGCTGAACCACAGAACATAAAAAAATAATTCAAGTAATTTTTTTCTCTGTCTTCTCTACTAATGTAGAAGCATAGGATCAAGTTAATCCATTAGCGATAGTAGATGCTGGCAAGCATTAGGGCTTAATTCTCTCAAGAAACCCTGGCTGAGAAAGTCTGCAGGATCAAGTCTAACCCCCTCAAAATGGAACAGAAGAGCATTTACATCCCATAAACCTCTCTATGCCTTATTTCTTGAGGCATACCCTCTCCTCCCTTCTTCCCACATCAACCTACATACAATTTTCTTAATGCCAAGCCTATTTCAAACTTCTTTGGAATGTCCCTTGAGTCCACCTGGTAGTATCTACTAATCTTTACCAAAGTAAAAGCATAATCTTATCCATGAAACATTTCCTCATACTATTCCCTTATGTAGAACTGAGTTCTTCCTTCTTTGTGGGTACATGATAGCGATCTTTAGCTATCTGACGGGAAGTCATGTAGAAGACAGAATAAACATGATCTCAGCTATGAAGAAGGTAGAACAGGACCAGAGTATCCTACTCATAAATTACTTTAAGACACATTCATTAGTTAACAATCACTGGGTTTAGCATATCCGTCTGTACAACCAGGTTATTAGCAATACACTGGTTTCTGGAAATAAAGGTTTAGTATATTTCACTTCACCCCAAAGGCCCCACGTGGGTGGTAGATCATTATATTATCTGTTTCAAGGTTAACTAAGGCTTCATTTATTTGGAGGAAAAGTTTATGTATAACTCCAGAGAATAAATTATTTTTTCAAACAGAGAAATTTCCACAAAAACAATCTCCTTTTCAGGTAACAAAATAATGCCTCCAAATGGTCCCAAAAGATGACCAAAAAACATTAATTGATTAATAAACCCAGTCACCCATAAGGATATGTATCATTAGGTGCCTATCATAAGCTTAAAATAGTAATTTATTATTATGAAATACTAGTATCTTTGAGGTCTGATTATATATAGTTTTATTTTACTACATACACTCCTTCACCACTACATCCTGAATTGGTGGGCTATTAGCTAGTTAGCATCTTTTTGGTAAGGCAAGATAGAAGTTCCTCATAATAAACAGATGAGTTCCATTTTACTATTAATTAATTATTTTGTGCCGAATAGCAGAAATAAAATGAAATTTAAATGACTGCATAATGTTCCATCAGTATTACCCAGACTCCTTCAGGTAAACTGTCTAACTATTGAAGAAGTTACATATTGTTTTGAAGAAAACAGGTAAATAAAGTGAAAATAAATGAACAGAAAAGGCTCATACATTTTAGACCTAAAAATAGTATGGTGAGATTCTCAGAGAATTTAGCTTGAAAAGGTCTCATCCTATTGAAGAAAAAATTGCTTTTTTCTCCCCACGGACTCAATTTTACAGTAACTTACCAAGTTTTAGAAAAACAGATCTCATCCTAGTTGACCATACTCTTACAAGACAGAGCACATGTTACACTGGATGAGTTGTAACTCCCAAATGTATTTAGATTGAAATAAAATGGCAACATCCAATCTACTTTTTGACATGACTAATTCAAATAAATACCTGAGCCACTTACTAGACAGATATCATATTCCATTTTCTGAGCAGAGTTCTTATTAACTAATCAGGAGCTTGTCGATTCAAGCTGAAATGGTAGGAGAAACTGTATATACTGGAAGCCAATTGAAAAGATAACAGCAAAATGACAACCAACCAGAAATCACTTTGACTTTTTTTTTCCAACTCATTACACAAAAACTGTTTTTTTTCTCTCTCTCTCTCTCTTTTTTTTTTTTGGCAACAGAAAGTTCAATTAGGGCACAAGGTGGATTTGTCAAAATTATTAACTAAAAAATGTTTCAAGATTTGACTTTTGCAAACCTCAACCCTGAAAAACTCTTCAACAGCACTTTAAAAAATGGTTCAACAATAAACTCGTCTTGCCTTAAAAGGTAAATGAAAAATTAAAAAACTTTCAATATTTGTTGGCTCAGATTCAATTCATAAAGGATACTGGAGAACTATAAATGCTACTTAATATAAAAGTCACACTTAGTACAACTACTATAAAGTTTAAGTATGTGTGAGGGCCTCTAAATTTTTAAATTTCAGTTATTTGAGTATTTAAGAACAGATGCTTTAGAGTGGTCCTGTTATCTTTATCTTTTAATTCACCGGTTTTTCAAATTTTTAATGGTTGAGAATTGAGGGAGATAAAGTTGAAACAGTTAACTTTAAAGTCAAAGGCTTGGGGGCCTTCTGTTCGGTCTACCCATAGAAGACTAACTGCCTCCCCCCCCCCCCAAAAACACAAATGGAACAACCACACGAAACAAGTGCTTTCACACACTGGAGAATGGGCAGCCCAGGACCATCATCCCTGACAGAGCAAAAACAAATGAGGCCCTACCAGGAACTCTCGTGGACTTCCTGGAGGCACTTTCCAGACTCTAGCTCAGAGAAGGGGGGACCCAGCAGACCCTCGCCATCTGGCCGAGTTGAGGCAACAGACAGACCAAAGAGGATGAGGCAAGTCAAGCTGGTGAGGAGAGGAGGGAGACGTGGAGAGAGTGAGCACCTGAGACCTGCAGAGTAGTCTGCTCCAATCTGAGGTGAAACCCCAAAGGCTGGGGACTTTACCACTGGAAAGCTCTAAGATGAAGCATTCCCAGAGCTCATACAGGTCTGAGAGGAGTGTGCATTCCTACCTGTCCGAGGGAAGAGACCCTGTGACACACCAGGCATCTACATACTGTTACGGAGCCCAAGGCTATGGGATGTTGTCAACTCATCCTAGCCAAACTTTAAAGGATCAAACTCATCCCAAGTAACCTCACATCATAATGAGATCCAGCAACTGACAATGTAAGCTTCACAATTTCTGGTATCTAACAAAAAATTACCCATCATGCTAAGAAGGAGAAAAATGTAACCTATAACCAGGTGAAAAAACAACAGAAAGAGACCTCAAAATGATACAGATGTTGGAACTAGTAGGTAACATATTATAAATATATTGCAGATACTGAAAAGGAAAACATGAACATGAGGAAAAGTGGAGTATGTTTAAAAAAAGGGAAAAGGCCCAGATGGACCTTTCAAAGATGAAAAGTGCAGTATATGAAATGAAAAATTATGTTCAAATGGATTCATGGCAAATTAGACCCTTCAGAAGACAAGACAGGTGAACCTGAAGTCACAGCAATAAAAAATACCCAAAACGAAACACTGAGAAGGAAAAAAAAAAAACTTAAAAAAATAATTCACTTCTTACTGGGACAATATCAAGCAGTCTAAGATACATGTACATTGCAATCCAAGCACAAGAGGAGAAAGAGACACAGGAAAAAATTTTAAGCAATAAAAACCCAAACTGTTTCAAACTTGATAAAACCCTATAATCAAGAAGCTCAAAGTCTCCAAGCAGGGTGAACACACGCACACAGACATACAAAGACACACAAGCACAAGGCCCATCAAAATCATAATGCTGAAAACTAGTGGTAAAGAAAAAAATCTTAAAAGCAGTTCAGAGAAAGAGACATTACAGATAGAGGGCCAAGGTAAAAGGGCCAGCAAATTTTCTATCAGAAACAACACAAATCGAAATGCAAATTAAACAACTTTCAAGACTGAAACAAAAAACTGTCAACCGAGAATTCTATACCCAGTGAAAATATATTTATTTCAAAATGAGGGAGAGATAAACACTTCTTCACATAAAAGCTGACAGCATTTATTGCCATCGGACCCATACTAAAAGAAATGTTATGTATTTGGGTAATAAAAAAGGACTACTGCCTCAGAGTTTTACTTCTTTAAAAACTAACTCTGTAAAGCAAAAATATATTTTAGGGTAATACATGTAAAAGCAAAATCTATGATGGTAACAACACAAAAGACATATGCTGGACACGTACTGCTGTAAACTTCTTACACTACAAATGAAGTGGTAGAATAGCACTTGGAAGCATATTGTGATAAATTAAAGCTACATATTTTAAACCTTAAAGCAACCATCAAAAAAAAAAAAAGGCAGTAAAACAGAGATACAGCTAATAAGGTAATAGTAAAAAAAAAAATGGGATCATAAAAAAAGTCAATAAATCCAAAAAATGGAAAAAGCAGCCGACAAAAAAAAAAAAGAAAAAACTAAGATGGAACAAATGGAAAACCGAGTAGATTTAAACCCAAATATATAAAACAAACAAAACAAAAAAAACAAAAAACAAGAACAAAAAAACCCCAACCATGTCAATAATTACCCATTAAATGTAAATGGTTGAAATCAGAGAAGAAAATAAAGTAACTTTCAAGAATATGCTAGTCCGCACCCTGCTCCTGGCTTGGTCGAGTGTAGCAAACCATCTTGCCATTGGTTGTCTCCTCCCATTTATAGATACATCATTAACCACTAAAATGAAAGTTAAATTTCAATATTTGAAACAAGTCTAATTTTCAGGGTTTTTGTTTTACTCAATAACTTGAATGTAAATAGGTAAGTATTGAACTTTTGCTTTCTGGAGTAAGATCAGATGGTCTCATTTTGTTTTTAAGGATGTCATTTATTCCAGAATTAAATTCTTAAAAAGAGCTTATAAGTTTTTGATGCTTTTTTATTAACTAACAAATTATAACATTTATATATACTTAGATGTCTTATTTTCTTTTTTCATACAGAAGTAGGCTTTTTTTCTAGAATATTCAGTTTTCGAAAGAATAATACTATTGCAGGGTTCAAAATCGAAAAAGCACCAAACACCTTAAGAGAAAGGCCTTCCTCCTACTCCTGACCCATTCATCCACTTTATCCAAGCCAATATACAACCACTATACTTTGATATTCCACAGATTTTCTTTAATGCAAGTACAAGATACTATCATTAATATTTTTCCTTTCCACCTTTGATTTCTATAGAAGTTATTACCTTTTTCTTTACAAGCGATTCTCTCTCTCGGTCTCTTTTCTTCCATTCCTCGGCAAGAGCCTGCATATGAGCCAATTCCTTCTGCTTTAGCTACAAGAGGAAGACAAAACAGTCACAGAAAACACATCAGTATTTCCAACACACCAATCAGTTGTTCGGTGGTAAAGAATTAATACTGTTCACCGATAGGTTTCTTTCAGGAATTCCCTTTTATTCCTAAACCAAACAAAGAGAAGGCCTGAGGCAAGGAACGCCCATATGAGAATAAAGCTAACGTAAGACCTGTTCTCTAACTCTCTCTTTTCCAGACAGATGATTTCAGGCTCCAGGAGGGTATGCTACATGAGGGCCTGAAATTAAAAGAAATGTTCAAGTTTTCAGTCTCTGACTTCTAACCTTCAAGTCCTAATTCTGCCCCAGAGTCATGGAGAAAGTTTAGGGGAATCCTTCTTGCATGGCTTCTGCCCAGCTGTCATTTAACGAGTATTTTTTTATTCTGTTTTTATATAAGAGTAAAGCATTCTTGATATTCAGAGGGACTGGGTAGGGTACCCATGGAAGAGAGAGAGAAAAGCCTTACAGAGAAGAAAGAAATGTAGTTAGTAGACAAAGTAACCTGATTTTCAAAAATGTCTTCTTGCATCTCTTTCCACATTTCTAGCTCCAGGGCTGCTTTGTATTCTAAGGTTTCTCGAGGCTCTGTCTGGACTTCTGAAGGACAAGGTGCTGGAGGAACGGAAGATGGCTTCTGTTGCACAGCAGATAAACCCTGAGACATGAATGAAAACGAATTGAAACCAGTACGCTCACACATGTAGCGCATGAGATCCACTGGGAAGAGTCAGATTTCACTCTCAGTGATACTGACCTGAGATGAATCAGAGACAAGAATCTCACGCATTTTTACTAGTCCATAATCTTCTAGAGTTACTGTATAAGAAAGATCCATTATCCTGTTGTTTGACCTGCAGGTGAAATCAGAAGTATCTTAAAATTCATGGAAACCCTTTTCTATTATTTTTCCTTTTATTTCCCCAAAGCTCTAGCAGTGACTAGGTCACATTTCTTGTACCTGACACTCTTGCTACTCCAACTGCAGTTAAATTCTATAGGCTTCAAGACCTTCCACATACAGGATCTTACTTGAGCATAAACATTCTAATTAGTCCATACCCACATTTACTAAAAAATGACCTCTAACACTGGTGGAGAAATGTAAAATCTTAATGCCCATAGGTAATTACTGCTGGACTTTCATTTCCTTCCTCTGTTTTATGTACGTGCAGAGGGACATGCACTCATGCATGTTAAGATCAAACCATTTTGTCCCTTTTTCTCCATTTCCATCTGGGGCATTTTTCTGATGTAGTCAGCTTTAACTCAGAACGTGTGTTTTAATGCCTATAAAATATCCTAATGAATTTATATAGTAAAATTAAGAAAAAAACAAATTTCCCTACTCTTGATTATATATAGATTATTCTGAATTCTTATTCCACTTTTTTCCTGGGCGAAGCACTTGTATATAAATCTTTTACGGGATGTGAGTGATGCTTCAGGATAATTCCTGAAAATTGGTTAATTATATATAATTTTTATTATAACGAGGATTTCTCTATCAGAGAACTACAAGGAGCATTTACTAAACTGTTAGAGGAAAATACAATCTTGGCTACAAGAAACGTAGCTTTGTCTAAATCAAATCTATTCCATAAATCCTTGGTCAAACACAACTTCGGTGAACGAAACCCACACAAGCAAACCCTTAATAATCAATTTTCACATTTTTCTTCTAATCTCACAGCTTTAGAAGACATGAATGAAGCAAAATGAAACACTATCTTACCTAAGTCTCCTAAAACTCTTCTGTCTACAGAGCAGGGCAATAAAAGTTAATATTCATAACCCACAGATTTAAAATAACTAGTAATGATCTGATTATTTTCATGATATTCTACTTATGTGACCACACAATGGTATTTTTTTTTTTTAAGATTTTACTTATTTGACAGAACAAGAGAGAAAGAGAGAGAGAGAGAGCACAAGCAGGGGGAAGGGCACAGGCAGAGGGAGAAGCAGGCTCCCCGCTGAGCAGGGAGCCCGATGCGGGGCACCATCCCAGGACCCCGAGGCCATGACCTGAGCCGAAGGCAGACGCTTAACTGACGGAGCCACCCAGGGGCCCCAAGAATGGTATTTTAAAAGAATTTTCAGCTCAGCAGAGTATCTGATACTGTAAAACACCTGTTTCCAGATCCTCCAAGTGAGTCAAAGTTTTACTCACCTCCTCACTGTCTGCAAGTGGTTAGAGGTGGGCAAGAGCAAGGGAAGGGATTTCAGTACTACTTTTAGATCTCAGCTTTTTACGAGCTGGATTTCTCTCTACATTTTAATCATGCTTCAAAAATCAAGGCATGTGATTTATAATGTTATAGTTTATTTAAACTTCTGTTGTTAAATTTAAAAAGATCACTCAAAAGAGGTCTTTTGTGTAAGACATATGAACTTCAGTTTTTCACTGTGGCATTGATAAATCCCAGGGCAGAAAAACAATACTCTTTTTAAAGTGCCAAACATTTGTAACATTCTCAGAAATCAGATTTGAAGCAAAAGTTAAAATATTTGTCAAGTAGAACAACAGTCATTCCCAATGCAAGACAATGTAACGATACCTTAGAAATTTGACCTTGACTTACTTAAAAAAAAAAAAAAAGCCAGAATTTACAATTGTCAGGCTTAAGAGGGGGAGGGAAATACTTAAGAGCCTAAGTGTTTACAGTATCATGGGGTACAGTGGTACCTGAAAGCTAAAGAAGGCTAAAGAGCAAGTGAGAATGTAGCCCCCATCGGTCAAAGAAGAAAGATGAGAACAAAGACGACAGGAGAGGATAAGGCTGTAAGCAGCTAATGAGAATAAAAAGCAAGTGAAGACCAGTTCTGGGCAATGCATTACCCCTGTGCTGTTATGAAAGACACACATTCACTGTAAGTTTGACGCCAACACTGTTCACCGTTGGAACCTAAAAAGCGAGTTTTTTCCGAAGACAAGACGTTAGAAAGCTGGATTCTGGCGATTCCCAGAAGTAAATCTTTACTCATTTTATCCTTGTGCCATAATTCAACCAGCAATGGAATCCTGAGGAAGAGAGAAACCAGTGTTCATATCTATCAGTTCTGAACTAAGTCACTAACATCTTTGAGGTCCCTAAATGTATTCAAAGATGATTTGTTACCTGGATCAGAAAGGCTCAATTCCACAGGTAACAAACAGAAAATACTATTACATTTTCTACACCTCCTTCTGTGCAATAAAGAAAACCCCTCAAATACTGTTCTTTTTTATTCTTTCTTCCTTCCCTTTAAATTAATATACAAATTTGAATTGTGATACCCTGAGAAAGTAAAAAGACATTTCAGATTTCAGTTTCCTTCACAAATCCAATTCAGACAGCTGGATTAACACCTCTATTTTATATAGATGACAAATCAGAAAAAGCAAGTAATACACTACAGTCAACTGGTGAATCAAGAATAAAAACTAAACAGCTTGCTCGTATTTACCTTCACATATTATGAAAAAACAAGACTACTTTTCAAAGTTTCTTCTTTACTCATAGATTGTACTAACACAGGTCTAACATCCAAAGCAAGACAAATAAGATACGAAAATCTACAAAGAGCCTCCATTACTATATAAAACTTGATAGCAGAAGGACAAACATCACAGACATTCTTACTGCATTTGTTTCTAGGTCTTCAAATGCACTGACTGCTATGAATCTACAACTCCAGGAATTCCCTTCGTTAACAAGATATAAATTTTCAAGAGTGACTTAATATCATACACACCGTACATGTATTACCTTAAGAAGGTATCCTGCAGCTGATGAGGCAGAGTTGCAAAATCAAATGCACAGTAAGACTGCGGAAGAAAAACTTCCATGTTTTTGCGAACTTCTACAGGAGGATTAGTCATAATAGGAGCCGCACTCCCAAAGAATGGATAGGAGTACCTAGAATTTAAGGAAAACAAAGTCCTATGATACAGCTGACAGATAAGACTTCTAGTCTGTGTTGTTTTTTTAAAAACATAATATGAATATAATGAACAAATACAATTTTTAAAATTGGTAAATGGTACAAATACCTGATGGCTTTAGTCCTAACACCAACTTTAAAACACTGCAAACACAGTCAGTGTTGATATAAAAATGATAGCAATTCTAGAGAAAATGCATGATGGGTTTAGCACTGGTTCCCAAAGCTGCTTTACAAGTGATCCTAGAATGACCTTCTGGGGAAGAATTCTGGTATTTTGAAGGCAATGACACCAAATAAGGAAGAGATCATCATTTTGATACGTTCTAAGTAAGAATAAGACTTAGGAATGACAATGAGGCCGCTAAACAAAGATCAAGCCGCCATTGGTTTAGGATTTCCTCGAGGGCACCAGTCCCATCTTTTGCATCCATGCCCTCCCAGCAACAAATAAGCAGTTTGGGGTACATAGTAAACTTTCAAGAAATACCTGCTGAGTTTAATTTCAAAACTTATTTTCTTTATTCAATAATGTCTTGATGTTAATGGGCTAAAAAAACTCCTAGTCAGCGCCAAAAGGGTGTACTCATGGTATTCTGTCTTTGAGAATCAAGGATGAAAGCAGATGAATCAATGAGTAACAGCGCTCTTCCTGTCATCACAGAAACCACACCGGATTCAATGGGAGGATGCCTGACTACTGCAGAACTTCACTTTGTATTTAAAGCCAAATATAAAGACAACGTAATGCTCACTTAAATTTCATTTTGTATCCTGTTATTCATTAGAAAAACTGGAGCTTAAAGCCTACTAGTGAAAGCTGCTTTTCCTACAACAAGAATCCTGTGCATTCACTCAATTCCTATATAATTACACATCCACTGAAATCAGGTCATCTCACAAATCCCATTATGCAGTTGCCAACTACAGTTTCATGACAGTTCACGGGAGCCTGACACCATAAAATTGATCAAACTCAAACAGTGTTTTTAAAAATGCCATAAAATGACTCCAAGACAGAAACAATGGCTCTTATCATCAAGTGAATTCTATGCAGAGTGTGTAAGTGAATCATAACTGTACCCTCGGTTTACAACACTCTCCCCCTTTTCTTTGCCAGCTGGACTTCTGGCCTCCCTCACATGTTGACTTCTTCCTCAATCTGTCTTCTTCACAAGGTTGAGCTCTTTGTTTACGTGGCCCATAAACCCCTAATACCAGGCACACTGCTGGATAATGTAGGCACTTCATGAGTCAACCAATGGCCCATAGGACAAGAATGAACCACAAAAACTATGAGGAATGCCTGCTAAGTGGGCTGGTACAAGGCTTCCCCCTCACAGCTTCTAATTTTAGATCATCCCAGTATTTCTACGCTCTGGCTAACAGCATCTCTAAGTACCCCAAGATCACATTCTCTACTAGCAGTGGTAAAGAGATCTCAGTTAAAAAACTTGAGGGAGAAAGACAAAAAGGTAAAGTAGAAAGTAAGTAATAATTCTATTTCTAAAAACCATTTTACAAGATGTTCTAGAAACTCTTTGAGAAAAGCTTTGTGAGAAAAAAGCCTTTTTTGGCCCTCAATTTTCAACTAACATTTTCATAATGATTCTCAGCCTCCAACAAGAGGTAAAAAGCAAAACTTAAGCTGTGACAGAAACACTCCTGTTCTGGGAATTCACAGACTCAGGCAGGGTTGGGTCCCTTTGATTCTGTCCATTATTCACATCAAAGCCCAGAGGATTTGGCAATAGCTTGATAAGAATCTAACTGAAAAATGAGATACAAGGAAGAGTTAATTTATGCATCTAAAGCAGGTATGCCTTAAATACCAGCAAGGAGCACCGTGCAGCGGCTGACGTTCCTGCCAATGGCAATCCCAAACGACAGAAAGGTTTTTGTATTTTAACCACATAAGGAGCAACAACTTTATTAGAAATGCTAATACTTGCTCCAAAGAAATTTATAAGAAAAAACTAAATACTCCAAACTAAAACACATTACTTTATTACATTTAATATACATTTCAGCCAAAAGTTGATGAAAATATATTACTGTTAAAAACAAGCTAGTGAGTAAAGCCATTTAACTGGCTGAAATATATATGTATTTCAATTTTTTATATGGAATAGGGTGAACACATTCCCCTTGCAGTTCATTAAGTATGGTTCTTATGGTCTCAGTTACCGAGGGTAACCCCCCCCATTGTAATGAAGTTTTAGAGAAAAGTCAGATACTACACCTCCCTTATTTTGACCTATGATACCTTTTCTAGAAACACCTTTTCAGTTCAAGAGTCACTGTTTTGTTTTGTTTTTTTTACAAAGGAGCATGAATAAATTGTCATCAATACCTACAGTTAGTATTAGCTCTCCTACCACCAATGCCGCCCTGGTTTAAATTCAAAGTCATTAGGATAGAGTCTGGCCCCCTTTTCCATTCAGGGGTTTAACAACTGTTTGAACCTCTTTGGTGATAGTTCTCCCTCTGCAATTTCCAAAGAGAGGAAAGGCATGTGCTCTTCAGAAAATAGTACTTGGAGACAAAATCGGACCACACCTTAATATACAGTTGATTGGAAAACCAACTTCCAAATCATGGATACTCCTTAAGTCTACTGAGAAGCAAAAATGGTGTGATGTGGCTGGTACAGCAATCTTCTGTCCGGAGGCAGCTTCTGAAGCGTGCAATGCGGGCACTGGCTGGACCACCGAGGCAGGTGCAGGAGAACTGACGGCTAGAATGAACATAAAAATTCCAAAGGAAAAATGCCACCTGGTAACAGTTTCTCTTAAGTTATTTACATCACTTACAGACATCTCATTTACATCAAGCATGGCACTTTCCTTAAAAAAAAAAAAAAAAAAAAAAAGATCTCTCATTTACCTTCAAGCAAGGAACAGTGAGTGATCACTTGCTTTCATAAACATATGAACTGAGCCATCAACCTCTTCAAGTGACTTACCCAAAATGATGTAGGCTTTCATTCCCACTTTAGAGCTGTGTGAAAAAGAGCTTACTCGGCACACAGACTGCAAAACATAACAGCATACACTAGTGTCGCTGTGATGTGTGCCATCAGCCTGGCCGGCACCGACTTCTTTCCAAGAGGCAGCTACACGGAACTGAGTATTTGAAGGGTTATACTTGAGACTTATGGCAGATAAGAATTACATCACTTTTTAAGAAGTAGTTTTGGCTATTTTAGGCACATATGACAAAGGCTAACAAAAAGAGCTCTCTAGGGGCGCCTGGGTGGCTCAGTCGTTAAGCGTCTGCCTTCGGCTCAGGTCATGATCCCAGGGTCCTGGGATTGAGCCCTGCATTGGGCTCCTGTCTCAGCGGGGAGCCTGCTTCTCCCTCTAACCCTCCCCCCGCTCATGTACTCTCTCTCTCTCTCATTCTCCCTCTCTCAAATAAATGTTTAAAAAAAAAAAAAAAGAGCTATCTAGTCCAATCCTATTACAGACCAGAGATGTTTAGCAAGCAGTCCAAGTCCTCCAGCTACTCAGTGACCGAGTGATCACTTGCACCTTAACTTCTGACTCCTAATCGACCACTACTCTAATTACTTACACTAGGAAATGTAACTGCAGATCCTCATGCAGCAGATGAAAAAAGTTTGTAAAACCAGATAAAACCATTCTCAGTCTCTCCCTTAACTGTAAGATCAAAAATGAGTCTAATGATTATTACAATAGGCAGCAGCTCTTCTAAAATTCCAATGAATTCATAATATTTAAGTGTTTACTAGCTAAAAATATGCTCGAAAGACCGATTTGCTGTAATTTCTTCTCAATAAGCTACTGTTTCTAAAGTAAAAGTAACTGAAAAATTCTCTCACCTTTTAGCAAGTTCTATGATGAAGTTATAGACTCGATTTAAATTTAATTCAATTTAAACTGAATTTTTTTATATCACTATACATTTTGGCTCTTAAAAAGGCTCACAATTTACTTATAAACTGTGAAAACTCTCTTAATCATTAATTAGATGGCTACAAAATGTACACCTAAAAAATCTGTAAAAAGAACATCTTACCCTTTGGATTTGGTTTTGGGTCCTTATCATATTGCAAGCTTTCCACTTCACTTCCTGTTACATCATCTTTTGTGGGAGGTGATGGGTTTTGAGGTGGAACAGGGGACACACTTGGTGACTTTGGCCCAGTGAGTGTCTTCTCTTCTATAGGAGTTAAAACTCGCTTCTTTGAATGCCGTAGCTCATGTTCATTCTGGGTCTTTAATTCAATTAAAGACTAAAAACAATTTTTAAATAAAGTATAATTTGCAAAGCACTTTCCTTCATAATTAAGCAAAAAACGTGACGTTGTTTTTTTAAAAAAATAAAAGCTTCCTTTCCCAGTTTGGATATTCCTAGTCTATTTTTCTTCATAATTTGCAAATTTTCTTATAGCATCTAGGACCAGAAAAAGGAAGATGAACAGGAAGGAAATATGATATCCAGAGCTGAGTACCAAAATGCATCCTAACTTGTAAGAAGGGATATTTGATACAACAAGTCAGGCCAGGTGTCCTTGGGAATGGTTATTACCAAGGCAATAAACACAATGGAGGCCTGTTACTAAAACAAAAACATATCTAATATGATTTTCTTCCTCTCCTTTGTTCAACTTTCTTCTAAAAATATATATGTATATGCATATACTTAAACTCTCACTTTGATTTTTCCAGCTTTAATCCATAACCTACATAAAGATCAGTTCTTCAAAACAACAGTACATTAAAGTTGATTCTGGGGCTATGTACAATCAAAAAACGTATATACATCCAAACAAATACCCATCTCTGTTGCCTAAAGAGAGTATAAGGACCACAAAGCACCAGTGAACCAAGAACTTTCGTCTTAGCTCAAGCAGGGTCAACTGAAACGATTACCATTAATGCAGATTCCCAGGAACTAGGTCCAACAACATTCTCATTCCCAGGAGTTCCTTGTCTGGCAGTGACTGACCATGAGTGGGGCGGGGGGGGGGGGGGGGGGGGGGGGGGGACGATGGGGGGGGGGGGGGGGGGGGGGGGGAGGGAAGAGGAGAAGACTATATGGGGGCACCTGGGAGTCTGCTTGAGATTCTCTCCTTCTGCCCCCTCCTCTCTAAAAATAAATGCATCTTTAATAAAAGGGTAGGGGGCGCCAGGGTGGCTCGGTTGGTTAAGTGTCTACCTTCAGCTCAGGTCATGATCTCCCTGCTCAGTGGGGAGTCTGCATTTCGCTCTCCCTCTGCCCCTCCCCCTGCTCGTGCTCTCTCTCTTCTCTCCCTCTCAAATAAATAAAATCTTAAAAAAAAAAAAAGACAAGACTGTATGCAAAGGCCCTATATAAAGACAATAAAGTATAGCTGGGGAGCCACAGTACTTTTCAGAAAGGAAGTACAATGTGATGCAGGCCACTAATTAATATTTCTTACGCAAGGTAACACTTGTGAAGTTCAACTTTTACGAGGAGGCCCGAGCGACGCCGTGGAAGCTGGAGGAGGGGACAGAGGGTCACTACTTGCCTGGGCGTCTACGCCTTCTCTCTGCAGAGCCACAGACACACCGACCGTGGGCGCCAGCTCCACAGGAAGAGGTGCAAGCTTTTGTTTGGCTCGGTTTGGAGGGTCGAGAATAAAAGCACCCTCGACTGTGACGGGGTGCTGGTTGATTTCTGTACTCCCCTTTTTCAGTAGTCCAGTTAAGGGTACTTCTGTACTTCCAAGTGACTGGTCTCCACAGCAAAGATGGATCTAACGTGAAAGAGAAAATCCGAATAGGCTTAATATTCTCTCCTGTCTCCTAAACACATGAACTTAACAGAAAGTTAGGGGCGCCTGGATGCCTCAGTAGTTGAGCATCCGACTCTTAGTTTTGGCTCAGGTCATGATCTCAGGGCTGTGGGATCAAGCCCCGCATCGGGTTCCACACTCACGCTCAGCACGGAGTCTGTGAGTAACAGGTTCTTATACTTGATGGTTAAAATTGTTGATAAGGCACAAAATTTACTAAGAACTCAATAATAAAGCCATTCTCTTTCATTTTTTCTCTCAATACTGTATACTCATACATTATCACCCTTCTCTCTTTCAGGAACTATGTTTACTTTAATATTTTACTATGCTATTTCACCAATTGTATCATGAATACATGAATGTAAACAGAAAACTAATACTTCAAGCATTTTTTTCTATTTCCATTTCAACATTAATTTGAACAGTTTTTTTTTTTTTTTTAAGATTTTATTTATTTATTTGACAGAGAGAGACACAGCAAGAGAGGGAACACAAGCAGGGGGAGTGGGAGAGGGAGAAGCAGGCTTCCTGCTGAGCAGGGAGCCGGATGTGGGGCTCGATCCCAGGACCCTGGGACCATGACCTGAGCTGAAGGCAGACGCTCAACTGACTGAGCCACCCAGGCACCCCAATTTAAACACAATTCTAAAACAAAAAAAAAAAGTTAGTGGATCCAGCCTCTAAAGACCCTGAAATAATTTTTATTCACCCATAAACCATCTTTAGTGTTTCTTTCTCTCTTCTTGCTTTTCAGATTTTATATATGAAACAGCGTTTACCAGTACAAGGTAAAATAGAATACCTCTCAGGTGGACTGTACTGTTTATCACGGATATCTAATCAAAACTTCAACATTACCCCCTTTTGAAACTACAAAAAAAGCGGGGGGGCACCTGGGTGGCTCAGTCACAGTTAAGTATCTGCCCTTGGTTCAGTTCATCATCCCAGGATCCGGGGATCAAGCCCTGTTGGAGGGCTCCCTCTCCTTCTCCCTCTGCTTGCCACTCCCCCTGCTTGTGCTCTCTCTCTGTCAAATAAATAAAATCAAGAGAAAAAAAAGAAAGAAAACCACAGGAAAAAAATGGCTGTTCAGGTATGTGCTATAAACTTTTTTTTTTTTTTTTTACCTTACTCTAGGATTTTACCTTACTGTACGGGCAAACATGGCATTCACATTCACGATACGCAATCACAACATGAAACTATTTTAGTTCTAATGTCGGCAATGACCTATCACTTAGTTTTAATGTTATTATAATGTTATTAAGTATGATGTTGTTGGTGTGCTGAAGAGAAAGGATTTTTAGGACTTAAATGTCCACGAGAATTAAACTAAGAAAGAAATCATTACTTCAGTAAAGATTGGTATGTTAGAAATAGAAAAAAATTCAAGAGGTTTAGAAAGCTAAAAACTATGTGAAAAGATGAAATGCAGCAAAAAAAAAAAAAAAAAGCAGTTCATCGTTTTATACAGTATTTCGCTATTTAGTCTCTTGGGTTTAACAAAACCACCTCCAAAATTTAGTTCTACTATAATTTCTTTTTTAAAATTTATTTATTTGAGAGAGAGAGAGAGTGTGTGTACAGGGCACGGGGTAGGGGAAGAGGAGCAGAAGGAGAAGAGAGAGAACATCAAGCAGACTCCCCGCTGAGTGTGGAGTCCCACGCAGGGCTCGATCCACGACCCCGCGATCATGCCCTGAGCTGAAATCAAGAGGCAAATGCTTAACCAACTGAGCCACCCAGGTACCCCCTACTTCTACTATAATTTCTTGATGCCCCTGCCCACCTCCCACCCAACTTTGCAAGCAAAATCTCATGACTGATCACGTTAAACAAATGACGACCTAATCCTTTATTTCACTATCCCATCTCAGTCTGATTAAAAGCAATTGTAATAAAAAATAAAACAGTCATTCTCACCAGGTAAGGTACTTTGAAGGAGAGTCCAATAAAAAATTACTTTACAAAAGTACTCAATTCAAGGGCAGGCTTTAGGAAGTTGTGTTATTTCTTTGCTTTTAATAGCAATAACATGTATAAATTCTGAAATCCATCATGTGATCTGTGTGTACAGCTACTATGCCCACTAATTAATGACGAAATTTTCCCTGAGCCCACAGCTTTAGACTTCAGGTCAATTTTTTTATTATAAAGCCTGACAAGTGATACACCTCTTTTCATAATAACTAGGTAAAGAAGATCTCCTAAAAGTCTGAAGTAACAGTTATGCTAGGCCTTTACAAGTCAGGATAATTCCTAAAAAATTAAAAGATGTGACAGAAAGATGATCTTCACCACTGAAATAAAAGTTTACGTACCTCTCTGAAGCTTAAAAAAAAAATCATCTCTAATAAAAAAAACTTTTTTTTTTCTGCAATACTTACCTGTAGTTTAGACTGAAGAGCCAGGTAAACACGAAGAATTTCTATGCTGCTACGTATTCGAACAGACGCTCTCTCTGGCTCAAAGTTTGGGTTGATTAAATCATTGAAGGGTTCATTTGTAACATCGTTTCCCAGCAAAGAATAGTAAAAGAAAAACTCAGCCTGTCTTTCTGGAAGTTTCATGGTACACGGAATTAACTAAACATTTAAGGAAAAAGAAAAGAGTATTAATGTGTGAACTACTATACATACTTATGCATGTCTGACGAATTGCAAGATATTTGCTAAAATGCTGATTTTTTTATTTCTAAGTCTTAAAATTATTCACTCAAAATTTCTAAATCTCTGAAAAATTACAACCAAATGACTGGTTTAATTTTTCAAGGTTTACCTTAGAAAAGCCCAGAGACTACCATTATTTTTAGAGATTTCTGTTGTTTTCAAGTTTACTTTTCATTCAACTGATCCATGAACAAGTACAGGAAAGTTCTTTTAGAAGACACTGGTCAAGTATTTTAAACTGAGCTTTATTTCCATATACCTTATTCCATCTTATTCTTACTCTGCCACCCTCTTCATAAGAGGAGGGTTTTATTTTTTTTATTTATTTAAAAAAAATTTTTTTTTTTTTAAGATTTTATTTATTTGCGAGAGAGACAATGAGAGACAGAGAGCATGAGAGGGAGGAGGGTCAGAGGGAGAAGCAGACTCCCTGCTGAGCAGGGAGCCTGACGTGGGACTTGATCCCGGGACTCCAGGATCATGACCTGAGCTGAAGGCAGTCGCTTAACCAACTGAGCCACCCAGGCGCCCCCATAAGAGGAGGGTTTTAAACAACCGTAATCCAAGCTATTAAATGTAACACCTTAGTCCAGGCCTTTGAGAAAAGCGCTTTCTAGCTACTCTGTCAAAACCGGGAAACCTATAAACTAACAGTTGCAAAAGGATATTTCCTTTAATAGGAGTGTCATTTCTCAAAGCTCATAGTTTCATGGCCACATATGGCCCATAAAATATCTAATAGACTCTAAGCGTTCACTAGCATGTGTTAAAAAAACAGTTGTTGTATTCATCAATATAAGATGGTCTAAATATATTCTAGTTATCATACAACAGGGCTGCTCAATAACGATATCCTGACATGACAGTTATCTAAGACATAGTGTTAGGCCAAGCAGAATTACAGTACAGCTTGTAGAGTTCGTGAAAATAAAAGAATTAACCACTTAGAATAAAACAGCCCCATATTCAGTATACAGTAAATATCCAATAGTCATTTACTTTGTGTAAAGTAATACAGTAGATACTCAATAGCTAGTGTTTCATATAAAGTATATTTTTGTATGTGAAGTAAATGTTTACTTTAACCCCATACGTTAAGCTGTGCTTCAGTAGGTCTTAATCAAGTAATTTATCTAGAGAGAGCCAGCATTTATACACCTACAGTTGTTAAGAGCAGACTCTGGATTAAGCCCCCAATCCTGGTTCCATCAATGGCTTACTATGAAGCTTTGGACAAATTATTCTATCACTCTGTACCTCCATTTCTTTTAGGGTTCTTGGAAGGATTGAAAGAGAGAATACATGTTTAATTGTACAACTCCACCACCCAGCACAGTCAGCTGTTACATGCATGGGAAAATTTCTGCCTGAGGCAAAAATATAGTATCCTTACCAGGGATTATTTCTGAGTTTAATTAGACAAGACCTTTTTCCTTTGGTTTCCTCCATAATCAGAAAGCAATAAAAATTTTAAGAATTAAGATGGCCCTTAAGTATCTCATAGTATATTTAATTTTAATTCCCACCAAGAAAAGATTCTTTTCAAAATCCTTTAACATCTTTGTATTTGGAAGGTTGTTTTTTTTTTTTTGTTTTAACCCTCAACAGTCAGTATTTAAGAAAAGGAGTAATGCAAGATTATCACCATCCAGTCTTCCTTCTCCTAACTCATTCCTCCATTCTACAACATGATAGCATCATGTTGACCTAAGTTGACCTAAGTCACGATGTGCATCTGAGAAGGTATTTTTTCTTAGCTTTATTTGTTGCTTGATGCTTTCTCACACTACCTTTCACTAGCTTGAGGAAAAAACTAAATGGCTAATTTACAAAACCCTTGGCTTGTCTATAAATAATGAAAAAAGCAAACAATAAATATTAAATAATATCAAAAGATGAATAGACTATTGGCTCAATTTTTTGTGTTTTTTAGTTACTGTAAAATACACCTAACAGAAAATGTACCATTTTAACCATTTAAAAGTGTGAGCGCCTCAGGAACACTGAATACATTCACAAGGCCGTGCGAGCGCTGGTCTCCACATCTGGCTCCAGGACACTCCCATCATGCCCAGGACTAGCACCGCAACCATGAAGCAGTCTCCATTCCCCGCTTCCTCCAGCCCCAGGAAACCACAAATCTGCTCTGGCTCTCTATGGATTCACCTATGCTAGCATATTTCATATAAATGCAATCACACACCATGTGACCTTATGTGTCTGGCTTCTTTCACTTGGCATGCATTCAACGTCTGCCCACACTACACACCTGTCAGTACCCCTTTCCGTTACAGTCACATAATATTCCCTTGTACAGCTATGCATTTGGTTTCTCCATTCATCCACTGATGGACATCTGGGTTGCCACCGTTTGGAGACTGAATACTGCTATGTACATTCCTGTCCACGTTTTTACTTGAACACTTGTTTTCAGTTCTTTTGATTCACATCTAGCATTGACATTGCTGGGTTCCATGGTAATTCGGTTTACTCTTTAGAGAGACCTATTGGCTTCCTTTTTAGCAGAGAGAGCCAACAGCCAGTTATCAATCTGGTTTTTGAGTTTTTAAAAACTAAACTGAGTGACTGGTCCCAGTAAGTCACCTTGTATTACTAAGAACTGTTTTAGTTTTAGTTGTGGATTCAATAGGTCAATTACTCCCAACAAGCTTTTAATGTACAAATGTAGCTTCACTCATACAAACTACACGGTAGACATTTTGGTTATATTATCTCATCCCTCATCCTTATATGGAAAGGTGGTATTATCACCACTCTACTACTGAGAAAACTCAAGCCTCAGAAAGGTTACGCTGCCTAAGTTGAAGGAGTCCGCTAGTAAGCAGTGAGTAAGCAGTGAGAAAGTGAGCCCCACGCACATCCATCTTACTCCAAAACTGGGTAAGAGGGAAGAGAGCATAAAACTGGAACAAGAGAGTAAGGGAAGTGACTCTATGTCCAGAAATACGTAGGCCATTTACTTAGCTGTAAAACCTTCCTAAGAAATGGTTTCCTGATCTTGAAAATGAAAATAATAATCCCCTAAAGTTGTGAGAGGACTAAACACATTAGTTAGCATAATGCCTATTTCACAGAACAGGACACACAGTAAAGATGAGGAACAATTATACCTCCCTAGGGAGTTGAAAAAAATTACAAATAAAGTGGTAATGTAAAATGCCTTGCATCGACTTAATAACACAGTAAAAATATAGTAGCCTCATTATCTAACAAGTACCCTGATGTGGTTAATGACGACAGTGGACATCTGACCTTCCCCCAGCCAGAATGGCATACTAGGGCAGGGCAATCCATAAGCAGGGCTTTCTGAAGAAAAAGAGAGAAACTGATGGGGAAAGGCAAAAGCATGAAATTGGTATGACAAAATTATAAATATTTCCTGAGAAAAATCATTACCTGATACTCTTTCAAGTCACTTGGAAGTGACCACTGCATGGTCACTAACAGGTACTTCACTTATAAATGTAGACTGTGTGGGAGCTTTGTAGCTCTAAGAAAGGTAATCGTACGATAAAATTTAAGTCATAAGCCATATTCTCTATTTTTGAAATTATTAATTTATTTCAGCTGCTATAGGCCACCATAATGTCGAGAAAACTGGGCTCGGTCCTGAGAAAGACGACGGAGTAACAGCTCATTAATGCTGGCATGGGCCCGGAGTGTCCCTGCACCTCTTGCTGAGGGCACCGAGATCGCAAGGCTACCACTCTCCACCAGGCTACCTCCCCAGGTTGCTTGTGTAGCCGGTAACGTAAGGATTGAGCGTCTTCCTGGAGAGAGACCAGGACTGTTTACAGTGCAAGTGGTCTAGTCCCTCAGCTGCGATACAAACCCACTCCGTGTGGGGCGGCCACTGGCCCCCCTGTGCCACCCTTGGGACACGAGGTAAGGGCGACAGCAGGCGGTATGCAGACCTGGATGCTGTGTGCTGTGCTGAGAGTAGTACAGTCCTTTGTCTCTGACCCAAGAAGCTTCTGTCTCCTGGCACCATCCCAGAAGCAGTGATTGGCAAATGTGTTAGTTTATAAAGAAGGTAAAATCTAATCTCAGATGATACCTATTGAAGTAGGACTGACACCAAGTGTTCCCAACATTGGACAATTCTCCAAAAAGTCGCTTTTTCAATACTTTGAAAAAAAATCCTTTCAGACCAGTCCTTAACAATGCCACACAGTGGGAAACAGTGTTTAAGGACAGTCTTTCTTCTAAATCCTAAGAGATTTTAATTTTTATTCCTCTTACTACTAAAATCATACCAATTTACTATTTTTCTTAAAGCAGAAATACTTTCTGCAGGGAAAACATTTTTCTCCATTTTTTTTAAAGTAAAAAAAGTCCACCTGCAAATCTTTTTAATACCTAAAAGGCAAATTTTAATATAAAAATCAATGCTTGCAGTTCTCTGTGCATCACTAATCAGAGGGAAAGTCTCACCTGCTCCAGCTGGGTGGCAAACGCTATGGTCACCGACATAACAAAGGGGTCAGTGCAATGCTCTGCTGGTCCGATCTGATGGTAGCCTCCTTCCTCATTCAGGACTGCCACGATGTCCTTGGGCTCAAGTCCAGATAGGCTGGCAGCTACTTTACGGGGAAAACCACAATTAAACTACATTACAGTTTGCCATAAACCACTGTTAAGACTTTGAAAGCTGGTTATGCTTTGTATTTTGCTTGGCAGTTTTCATGGATATAGTTAGTACCTCAGTAAGGTTTCCTTTTTTTTTTTTTATTAACACACTCTGCCAAGAAATCTTATTTAACCACCATTTTCTTTCTATTTTGAAATACGGTAACATTTTAAAATTGAATAAACCGCAGAGAAGAGGCACCATAGGTTTCCCGAAGGAAGTGAATCTAAACTGGGAACTGAAACACCAGCTCAGTGTGGCTAAGAAGAGAAAGGTGAATGAACAGAGAATAAGGGAGTAGAAAACAGTGTTCCAGGCAGAAGGAACTGAACTACAAAGCCTGGGAAGAGAAAGTACATGGTGGGAGAGGTGAGGGGGGCGTGGTGTGCTGGATCACTGGGTGAGAACTGACACGCAGGAAGACGTGGGGCAGAGGCCCGATCACACAGCCTTCCTCCATGCCACGATCAAACGCTGGGGTAGTTGTCCAAGATTAAGAGGAAAGCATGAAACAATTTAGAGAAGAGAAGGGATATAACGCACACCTCAGATACATGCATCCCCCATCAATAAGCAATCCTCTCCAGATTCCTATTTTGCAGCCTGAGAAATTGTACCTTTGGCTTGAAAAGGAGTGTAAAACCAAACGTTTCCCTAAGCAGTCAGGCTGCTGAAAGGACAGCTCGGACTCTGAAGGAGGGCTGGGGGAGAGGGGCAGCACGCAGGGCTAACCCTGAAGAAATGAACTTCCTGCAGCCCTGGCTAAATATAGCATAACAGTTAAGCGCACAGATGCTCCAGTAACACAGACCAAGATTCCAATCTCAATTCTGCCATTTACCAGTTTTGTTTTGTTTTTTTTTTGGGGGGGGGGGACCATTTACCAGTTTTAGGGCGGAAACTGGTTTTTGAAATATGATTTCTTTCTGTTTCCATTTTTTGTTCTGCAAAGCTTTTATAACGTTGTTTAGAAGATCAAATTAAACAATGAAAGTAAAGCCCTTACATAACATCTGACAATCACCTTAATAAAGACAGCCACAAAATAGTAAGGTCAGCAGAGCTTAGAAGGGAAAAGAGTGACTCTGACAGGTCTCCTGGTGTCAGGGAGTTACAGGCTTGGAAATGGACACCAACCAGGATAAACCTTGTGTAAGACTGGAAAGACTGAAGGTGTCAGCGTAAACGTGCACTGTCCACTAAATGTATGGACAGACACAGATATAAAGGTATATATGTAATGGTGGCCGGTGTGTGTATATATATCCATGTTCATGTGTGTGTGTGTGTATATACATGCACCAATTCCCTCACTATTTTCACTGGAAGGCCACGGGAGCAGAACACCCCAATAGCAACTGGCATACCTTGCACCTGGACCTTGACTCCTAAGCATCTTTCTTGGCTAAAAGGAAGCAGGGCTCCCTAAACAAACAGCTGAATCCAGGGCTGAGATAGGAAAGAACACCACCAGCCTGTACCATCTTCCTATGCCAGAAACCAAGAAAAAGCTCCAAGAACTATAGAGACAGGCTAAAGGAAACAGAAGCAGCCTGAAGGGGCTCTCCTCACACAAATCTGGGACAAACAATGATAAATATTTTAACCCATTGAACAAAAAGAGAACACTCTTTTTTTTTTTTTTTAAGATTTTATTTATTTGAGAGAGAGAATGAGAGAGAGAGAGAGCATGAGAGGGAGGAGGGTCAGAGGGAGAAACAGACTCCCCGCTGAGCAGGGAGCCCGACGCGGGACTCGATCCTGGGACTCCAGGATCATGACCTGAGCCGAAGGCAGTTGCTTAAACCAACTGAGCCACCCAGGTGCCCAAAAAAGAGAACACTCTTAAGTCCAAACTTATACAATATAAGTAAATTGAAGGTTTGATAAGGAATGAGTATTTTCACAATTTTTTAATAATGAGTCACAAAATATTCAAATAAGGAAAAAAGAATTTACAGTTGAGAACAGATACACACTACACCTTAATCAAGTAACCAAAATGAGTATCATCGTATCATCAGTAATGGAACAAGTCCAAACTGTATGCCACCTGCAAAGATGAAATGAGAAAATGAGAACAACAGAGCACTGCTTCTGTGATATTCACGCCGAAGACGTACACCCGACATCTGCAATCGGACAACCTGGAACGGTACCGGCACACAGGCTCACCCAAAGACAGACTCGGTCACAGGACTGTGAGAAGGTTCCCCTTCCCCGACACTTTACCTCTAGGTTACTAAAGGCCTATTTTCTTTTTACCCAGTGTATCGTCTCCACCCTTCAACAAAAAATTACAAGGCATACTAAAAAGCAAAACAAACAACACAAAAATCAAAGCTTCTATCTCAGGAAAATAGAAAAAGAGCAGCAAATTTTTGCAAATTAAGTTCAAAGCCAGCAGAGGGAGAGAAACAATAAAAGCTGGAGCTTAAATCAATGAAACTGAAACAGGAAATCAATGAAAAAAATCAAAGAAACGAAAAGCTGGCTCTCCAAAAACATCAATCAAACCATTAAGCATTTAGCCAATGTTACTAAGAGAAAAGGAGAGGAAACGCAAATTATTTTCAGAAATAAAAGGGATATCACTACAGATTCCACCAACATTAAAAGGATACTAAAGGAATACTATGAGAACAACTTTATACACACAAATTTGATAACCTCTATGAAATCGACCAATTCCCTTGAAAGACAAAGTCTGCCAAAACTCACACAATCTGAATAGGCCTGTGTCTTTTAATGAAATTGAATCAATAACTTTACAAAACAGAAAGCACCAGACCCTGATGACTTCACTGGTGAATTCTAGCAAACATTCAAGGAAGATACACCAATTCTCTGTCACCTTTCTCAGACAATAGAAGCAGAGGCAATAATCCCTAACTCACTCTGTGAGGCCAGCATTACCCCAATGTCAAAACCAGACCAAGATATTACACAAAAAGAAAACAACAGACCACTACCTCTTATTAACATACATGCACAGATTCTCAACAAAATATTAGCCGACTGAATCCAACTATGTATAAAAAGAACTATATACCACAACCAAATGCAATTTTGTTCAGGTATGCAAGGCTAGTTCAACATTGGAAAATCCGTTACTATGATCCATCACATCACAACAGGCTAAAGAAAAACCACACGATGGCATCAAAAGATGCAGAAAAAGCATGTAATAAAATCCAACACTCAGTAATGATAAAACACCCTAAGCAAACTACAAACAGAGAATAACTTCCTCAACTTGATGAAGAACGTCCACAAAAAACCTACAGGAACAAGGCAAGGATATCCCCGTTCATCAGTGTTCTTCAGTATCATACTGCAAGTCCTGGCTAATGAGGTAAGATAAACAAAGGAAACAAAGGCATGCCGAGCGGGAATAAAGACATAAAACTGTCTTTGTTGGCAGATGATGCCAAATACATTCCTAGCAGAATCATAACTATAAATACAGAGAGAACAAACTGATGGTTGCCGGGGGTGGGGGTGGGGGAAAGGGGGGGGAGGGCAAACTGAATGAAGGAGAGTGGGAGGTAGAGGCTTCCAGTTACAGAACCAGTCAGTCACAGGGATGAAAGGCACAGCGCAGGGAATAGAGCAATGGTATTAGAATAGCCTTGTATGGTGACAGAGGGTATCTACCTACGCTTGTGAGCAGAGCATAAAAAATATGAAGGTGCTGTTCAGAGGTGAGGGAAGAGAGAACAGTGCACTCATCCTAGGAAGAAAATTTTCCTAAATATCCATTTTTAAGAAAACAAACTTCTGCTTTCTTCTGTTATACACCAAAGGAAAGAGTATCTTGTTCTATTTCTCGGTTTTGTAAACAAGAGCTTAGAGCAGCAGGTGTTTCAGGTGTAACAATCTCACAATGTGTGTCTGATGCACTCGAGTAAAATCAGTTCACACTTCTGTGTGTGTTTCCCTATCATACCGCTCACCGTTCCTCAAGTCCCAGTCCAGAGTTACAACTTTTCAGAGAATGTCCTTTGAGACGATGCACAAACCTTTTCCATCTCGAGGCGGGGCTCCTTTGGCTTTAAAACTATCCACTGGGGCCTTTGTATCTGTTTCCAAAGCAATGCTTATCAGTATCTCAGCCTTGAACTTGGTGTATTTATTACTCAACAGCTGATACCATTTTGGAGCCTGAAGAGTAAAACAAAACAAAACCACCTTAATAATTAATAGGAAATCAACGAGAGTGGGCAATGTCCTATAAGGTTCCAAATATATCTCCTGTAGTTTCTCAGTACTTTCTCCTCTTTTAAAATATTTTTCACGTTTTCCTCCAAAGAATTTAATCCTGCTTAGGAAGCTAACTGAACTTCCTCTTGAAAAAAACAAGAAGCTTAGACTACCAATCTTCCTTTTCCCTACCCTTCATTTTTCACTTTTTCTGGCATACCTTTGCTGCCTGCCCCCATTTCTGCTTTGTTCTGCATGTATCAAATGAGGGTAAAGGAAAGCTAGTGTTAACAAAAAAAAAAAAACAAAACAAAACACTAAAGCAGAGACCTGAGGTCGAGTTCTGGGTTATGAACCACACACCTGCCTGAAATATAAAGACTTTCTCACAGCATCAAGCATCCTAAATGACCTCAACATCCTCACCACAGTAATTCTGAGAAATTCTACTACTCAAGCCAGCCTGCACTATGATGGCCCAGGGCCACGGGTTTCATTCCTGCAGGGGCACCACTGTAATTCATGGAGAGAGCGTTCTTACTCTGCCCACTATTACCTAAAGCCATAGAAACCAGTGCCTATACAGATCAAAACCAAAAGCTGCCGTTTTGTATCAAGTTACGTGGGATAAGTAAAACAGGACGAACTAGGCCACAGCCTTTAACAAAATCCACACCCAAGGTTTTTTTTAAAAAGCAAAAACTCAAGAGTCTCTTGCTGTATTTTTTATCATAGATATTTCGTCACTTTAAGTAGGAGCCTGAGAATGAGTTTCAGCGACTCAGAAAATTTATTATCTATTTTTCCGTTACATAACTTAGAAAAACAAATCTGGGTTTTTCCGTGTTTATGGTCATTTAAGGAGAATCAATTTACTTTGAACTTCATGTATTCTACTCACCAATTCAAATATTTCTGCTAATAAACAGGAGAGAATAAGCAAGACAACATCTGGCTTTCCTAAAACTCTTGATTCTGAAACATTTCTTCTTAACTCCGATACAGATAAAGAACAACTATGATGACAAAGCGTCATACAGGACCGGGGGTGGGACCAGGGTGGGGGCAGGGTAGGGAATGTCAAGAGCATTTACAGGCATGACCTCCTCTCAGGTATCCTCCCCCTAAGAGAATTTACCTTCTCTGTAACTAAAGCCACTGCAGAAGTGTCTTGCTCAAGTTGTACGTAAAGCTAGTTACGTGAAACATCAGGGCCACAATCATGGTTGCGGGGCTAAGACTCAAGAAAGAAAACCTTTTTCAGAACCTGAGTGCAGAGAGCTGAGGCACACCCAAGGAGGGAGGAGAAACAGATCCTCTTTTAAAACATTTTAAAATTTCAGTTTCTTTCGAAGGATTCCAAATTCAGGCTAAGCTAACTGGCTCATTTGTAAATATCATGGCTACCAGCAGCGAAAATGTTGGTAACAGATCCATTTTCTTCACAGAAACCTAATTTAGGATTCCAATCAAGAATAAAGGACTTCAAAAGATGTGTGTGTGTGTGTGTGTGTGTGTGTTTACTTTCTTCTCTTAAGAGAGTGGTGACAAAAGAAAGTTATTAACAAAAATTGAACTGAAGCATTTCCAAAGGCAGTAACATAAAAAAAGGTTAGAAGAGATTTTAAAAGGATGGAAGAGACTTTTTCAGTGACAGAAAGCACTAACCTAGGAATCAAGACCCTGAATTCTTTTTCCTTCTTTGTGTGCGTGTGTGTCCGTGGGGGGTGGAGGGGGGTGCCTACTGCTTCGGTCATCTGAGCACGTTGCAGTAAGTTCACTTGCTCTGACGGCTACACGAGGAGCACAAGGAGCAGGATGCAGAGAAAGTGATCAGAAGACTACTACCACAGCCAAGTTAAGAAAGGACGGTGAGAACGTAGAAGAGTAGCTGGATCAGGAAGGGGCGGCTGGAGGCCCGAAACCACCTAGAAAAGGGTGGCTGTGGAGGCTGAAGAGGGAGGGGTGGAGAAGGACTCCTGGACTTCTAGCCTGCACGCCTGGAAGAGGAATGGGGACCATGCACCGAAGTGAGCAACACTGCAGGAAGCTTACTGCTTATCGCTAAAACAAAGCTCGGCAGGTGAACATGCCAAGCTCCAGGTAACAGCAACGTGACCGGATGTTTGAGCTCAGAGAGAATTTTCTTTGAGAAAGACAGTTCCAGGTCAAAGAAGGGACTGAAACATAAGAACTGCCATACTGGCTCAAACCAACCCCCCGTCCCCCGACCTTTCAGGTCCAGTATTCCACCTCCTTTCCAGCAATCTGGTATCTGCTAAAAATCATCAACTAACAGAATCAGTATTAAAACTCAAAAGGCTAGTACCTGCTTTGTTTCTTGAGCAGTTCTTAAGTCTAGAACAATGTAACCTATAGTTTCCTTGGCTGAAGACACAGGATCCAAGGCAAAACACTGCAGTTTGATTGGAGTACGTTGCAACCTGCAAGGCAACAATTTACATTAGAGATAAAGTAGCTCCTGCTTAATATTGAACGGATGTTCTGTTTGCTTTGAAAAAGCTGTGCACTACTATCAGGACAATTATAATCTTGTTGGATAACCGAAAACTATTCTGCATTTTCTGAAAAATTCTTCAGTTGACATCAACTATTAATTATGCCTATTTATCTTTATACCAAGTAATATTCAAACCACGTCAAAAATCTTGGTCTCTCCCATCTGAGAAGCGATGCTCCAGGGCAGTGTTTTTCAAGCTTCTATAATATACAGAACTCTTTTAAAGTAAAAAACTACCATGAATCCTCAAGACTGATTTCAAAATGCTTTCCTTATACTGTCACACACACATAAAACCACAAATACACATATATGCTTAAAGCTCTTTTTGTCACTAACATAATGAAATAAACTTAAGAATTACCATAAAAATCACATACTATTCCAGAAGTCACTGAAAACAAAATTCTGATCTACTCTAAGAATTTATTACACTTTCAAGTCCCCAGACAAATCCATGGACTGATTTAGCCATAGAAAAAAATAATTTTCCCCTGACACTCATTTTTTAACTTTGTAATTTTATTTGCTCTAGTCCTAAGTCACAGCAATGAATGAAGTGATTTTGTGTTTCCCAGAAAAAGAATATTTTCAATGCTTTTTAAAATACAAGTATCCGTGCTCTTGCCTGTTTCTAATCATCTGAATTCATGAAATAAGATGTTCTAACTTTAAGCCTGTTTTATGTACTGACACCAAGTGTTTTTATGTCCAAAATCAAGTATAAAATTAATTAGAAAGAGTCTCTTATGTAATTACTATATACATGTCTCTATATATCCTTGGCAAGCCAGGTTAAGTATATAATAAACGAAGTAATAGAAATTACAATGAATTCCAGCCCTTACTTAATATTGGGTAAGCATCATTACAGCCCTTCTAGGATATCTATTCCCTTCTAGACTATCTAGTCTCTCAGACATCATGGGGAAAAAAAAAAAAAGGTAGGTGCAGTGGTTAGAAACTGAGGCTCTAGAGCTCAAGTGGCTGGGCTCGACCATATCCAGCTGACCGTCTTATGACAAGTTACTTCCCTTCTTAGGCCTCGGTTTCCTCACCTGTACCTGGGGGGACATCCTAACACCCACTTCACAGGGTTGTTCTGATGCTCAAGTGAATTATTACTACCAAGTATTTTGAAAATCTCCTGACACATTACAAAACCGCTCAACAAATATTATCATTGTTACTCTAATGTAGTAAGACATAAATTTATTCGTCTCTAGGAACCTAAAAAACAGAGCAGAAGGAACTGAAAATAACAATTACCTGTGCTGATGGAGGGCTTTCCTGTCGATCTCCCAGGCTAACTCGGTAGCAAATTCTGGCTGGTCGGTATGGTCCACAGGGTCAGTAGCCAACTGTTCTCCATCAAACTTTGCTTCTACTACAAGCATATGCTTTGGACGCTTGGGAAAATGGCGACCTGGAATAAAAGACTATACAGGTTAATCAGAAGTATATAAAAATCAAACACGATCTTTTAGCACGTGGTTTAAAAACTGATCTGCATCTGGTTGACTCATATATTCCACTAACTACCTACTAACACGTACTCACACATACAAATACAAGTTGTAAATTAGTGCTGCTCAAAGGTTAACATGCAAGAATCATCTGGGGATCCTGTTAAAATGTGGATTCTAGTTCATTAGGTCTAGGGTAGGCCTGAGAGGCTGCATTGCCCACGTGATGTCAATGCTGTTGTCCTTGAGTCACCCTTTGAGCAGCAATGATCTCAGTGACATTTAGAATTAAACAATTAAAAGCGTGATTCCACCAATTTTAGATCTTACTATAGCAGCTACTAATATAGAACAGGGAAGTCATCCAGAGAGTCGGGAAATAATCAAATTAGCAAAAACCCATCAATCTGCATCTTAATTTTCCTGTTAACACAATCAAGAATACTCAGCAAATTAGCCAGAGAAAAGCAGACATATGTATTCATTCATTCATTCAAATCTCAAGGACAATTTTGTAAGTTATCAAATTTGGTACTGCCTGACTCCATTCCTTCACTGGTTCCTGAAGGTACAGCAGTCAGGTATTAATCATGTCAAACAATGGGATGCAAAAAGAGGAAAACAGAGTACTTGCCCTGAAGGAACTGAGGGTCTAGTGGAAAGACAAACTGAAGACACAGGGTAGAGGAAGCTCAAGAACTAAAGAACAAGAATCTTATCATCCACCTGTTTACAGGTCAGGTGAGGGGCATTTTGGTGAGACAAGCGTTCACCCCTGGTAAATAAATACATCCCAGCTGCCACTCACCCTGACACAGCCACTTCGTAAGGAGGGGCTCGGAGAGATCTCGATTGCCATCCTGTGACTTTCAACCTGAAGCACTCATTTGAAATTCCCCACTTAGTAGTCCTACTACATAGCGCACGGCTCTCCCAACTAGCAATCACAAAGGCCTCTCTCTGGACATCGTTTTGAGCTGCTCTGAAAGATCACCGGCTTCCCCAAATGAATTTCATCGATGTCAAAAAAACCCCTTTATATTCAGTCCCACTACCCTAAACTATAAGCTCCAATTGGCCCGAGAAGAGAGAATATGTACTGGAACCAACAGGTGCCTGCCTCATTCCAAAGACAATACTTAGAAAAAAGAAACCTTGTCTTTTTCATCC
The DNA here is from genome assembly GCF_011800145.1 of Mirounga leonina. NCBI lineage: Eukaryota > Metazoa > Chordata > Mammalia > Carnivora > Phocidae > Mirounga > Mirounga leonina. The sequence continues at coordinate 9,428,130 of NW_023270426.1, forward strand.
TTAGAATCCGGCACATAGCCCCAGTTTTGCTCATGGTAGAAATCTCATTTTCTTTTGAATAAAGGGCATTTCTAGAGGTGCAGGCAAGAAACCGCAAACAGCTCAATATAACTAAAGAGCTGGTAACATAGGAACATAGGGCAGGAGAGGAGACCAAGCTGAAAAGGTAGGCAAGCAGTCTGTCATAAAGGGCCATGAATCCTGTTCTAAAAAGTATAGACCTTATCCTTTAGGACACTGAAGGATTTTAAGACAATTAGATTTGCATTTCCAAAGATTACCCTAGAGAATAATGTGAGCAGTAGATATTCTCTGAAAAGGAAAAAAATAAACCATTCACCAAACAGACTACTGAAAAGATAACAATAGATTAGAGGGCCTCAAAGCAGCACGCTCACAGTGGAAAAATTTTCATTCATAAGTTTACATGAAGCCCCTCGTATTATTTTAAAAATAAAACCAACAATACTCGGTGACCATTTGGAAGGTTGGGATGGAGAAGGAACCCAGGAAGATGAGGACTCTCAGGTTCTGGGCTTGAGGCAACAACATGGTTACGATGAATGGAAACACAAACAAAAGGAGACGGTTTGCAGGGAGGTCCACACTCCAGGGTTAGTCACGTTTGTGGCAACACCTAACTGACATCCCTGAATCCAGATTCCCTTCCCTGCACACCTCTACTAAACTTGCAAATGATGCTCTCCTGCTTAGGAATACTGGCTGCCTCCCTCTTTTTTAGAACATTAAATTTAAACTCCTTGGCTTTCAAAATCCTCCAAGGTCTATTCAGTCCAGCTACACAAGCTTATCTTACCAGATTATTCCTCAGTGTTACCTCCCTTGACCCTGGGCATCTTGCAGGCCTCTTCGCCATTCTATCCACCATGCTTAATCCTCCCTCACTGGCTTGGGTTATCTAAGTGCCAGCAAGGACTTTCTTCCATCCTTACTTACCACTCACAGCCCGTAAGCCATAATCCCCACTCACCCCCAAAACCTATATTTACGGCCCACATCCAGTATTTTTAATATTAGAAAGCATTCCAACATAGTGTGTCCCGCAGATGAATCTGATCTCCCCAAGAAGACAGAAGCCTAATAACAAGCCTGAGGGGAAAAGGAGTGCCTTGTATTTCGGTTTGCTGCTATTCTACAGGGAGCAAGTACCAAGCCCAAAAGCTTTTATTAACCAAATTACAAGCAGGTTTCAATCCTCTGTCTTTAAACCATCAGTAAAATAACAGTTAAAAATACCCCAACATTTTACAGCTTCTGGTCAGTTTTCTGTTCCAAAACTCATTACAGCTCATTCCCTCTCATCCCCCAAATAGTGCCAGGCCTCCACAAAATACCTCCACTAGGTGGTTTAAAAAAAAAAAAAAAAAAAAAAAAAGCCAGCCATTCCTCTGGCCCACTCAAGATGACTGTTGTCACCTTACTCATAACCCATCCTCACTCTACCTACCAATTCCTATGCCCCCACTTTCTGCCACCTACTCTCCAACCCCAGTGAATTTAAGCAATTGCAGACTATGTATGCCTTGCTTTTCCATACCTTAAGTGCTCTTTGCTCTTCCCTTTACCTGGAAAGCCCTCCCTTCCTTTTTTCCCTTGACACAGACCTCATCATCCCTTAGGACCCAAATCAATGTCCCCTCCGCTGGGAAATCGTCCCCAGAGCTTGTCTTTCCTTCCTCCACACCCTGATGAATTATACACATTCTTCACGCTATATATACCCTGAGCTTTCAGGACTAGGGCTCTTGTCTCCTTCCTTTCCCAGCACAGTGCCTGACACTCCAAGAGCCTCCAATCAACAAATGTCACTTATTCAACCAACGGAACCTCAAGGCCCGTACAAGAGACCGTCTTGACGACTCCAGCCCTTCAAGGCCCCTATCAAAGCTTGTAAAGGGAATGGCCTCCGCAACACTTCCGACTGCAGGAAATCTGTATTCGACTCGAAGCAAAGTTCTCACGAATGGGATCACCGGGAGGCCGCTGAACAGAACGTGCTTTGCAGGCACACTCGGCTCACATATAAAAGCCATCGACATGCTGCTTCTGATGGAAATCGTTTCTCCCACATTCCCTGGGGCTCCGGCTCCGCACGCTAAATACCACCTATCCCTAAGAGCTCTCACGCTCCCTCGAGAGGTTTTTAAATCAATCGCCTAACAGACCTCACTAACTGCAACTGCGAACAGGCCCGGGGGGAGCGCAAAAGCAGAGATGACAAAGGTTCTCCAGACTAACCAAGCCTCGGTCGCACGCCACTGGGTACAACTCGGCAAGCAGCAGTTGCAAAAGCAAGCCCCGGGCCGCTCACCTTCCAGGATGGACACGACGATGAGTAGCTGGTCGGACTTGGAGACCATGGTCGCGGTGGGCGGCCCGCAGGCGGGGTCTGCTTGGGGGAAGAGGGGCCCGGGTGAGATGCGGCAGGCCCGCGCCCACCAGCGGGGCTCCCCCCGCCCGCCCACGGCCCCCGACGCCGGGACCCCGCTGCGCGGCCCGGGCCTGCGGCCGCCTGCACCGCGCCGCACTCCCCGGCCCCGGGCCGCCAGCCCAGCCCTAGCCCTGCCCCGACTCAAGGCAAAGGCAAAGGCCGCGCGCCTGCTCGGCCGCCCGGCCCGTCCGCAGGGAGAGGCGAGCCCGCCTCCGGAGGACCTTTTGCCGCCTGAGTTGCCGCTTTTCAAACGCCCGGGCAGCCGCCGCGCCGCGCTTCCGCCTAGCAACCAGGCCCGCAGGCCCAGCGCCGGGGGAAAGCTGGAGGACAAAGGGTGATAGAGACCAGGGCAGTCGCGGATAGAACGCCCCTCCGCCCGCTTCGCCTCCTGCCCTTTTATGCTATGTTCCAGAGCCCTAGGGAGAAGACGAGTCCATTGGCTCACAGCGCCCCCTGCTAGCCGGACGGGGGAAGGCGGGCGCGTTGGCGGGGCCCGACTGCGCAGGCGCACTACTGCCGCAGACGCTTCCGGCAGGGCCCGTAGGAGGGTGAATGTGGTGTATTCTCTGCCTCTCCTCCCCCCAGACACAACCTGGGAAATACAGGAATGGAGATGGGAGAACACACACACACACACACACACGATGGAGAACACACACACACACA